>NC_060284.1:25488128-25650628 GCF_021613505.1 Equus quagga | reverse complement strand
ACTACATTTATTTGTCCTCTTGGCTGTGACAAGGTCCTTGTTTTTGATCCCCTTGGCAGTTTTAAGGAGCACTGGTCAGGTATTTCTTAGAATATTCTTCAATTTGTCTGCTGATTTTCTCATGATTAGACTGGGGTTATGGAATTTGGGGAGGAAGACCGCAGAGGTAAAGTGCCATTCTCATCACATCTTATCAAGGGTATATACTATCAGCGTGACATCGCTGCTGATGTTAACCTTGATCACCTGACTGATGTAGTGTTTGTCATTTTTCTCTACTGTAAAGTTACTCTCTCCTCTGCCCCTTTCCGTACTATACTTTTTGGAACGAAGTCATTATGCCCAGAACACACTTACAGTGTGGTGAGTTGTGCTTCACTACGTTGAGGGCAGACACCTATATAAACTATTTAGAATTCTTAAGCATGGAATATTTGTCCATGTTCTATTTTATTTATTTAGTCATTTATTTAAATTGGTATGGATTCATGAATATTTATGTTGCACTTTGGGTTATAATCCAATTCTACTTTATTTGCTATGTTACTTAAATTGTTCCAGCTTTGGCCATTGGGAGCTTTATCAGTTGGCTCCTATGTCCCTTTGACAAACCTCTATCATTCTTTTTGAGCACTTCTTTATTTTCTTACTATCAGATGTTCCAGACTCACCTTGTATGTTGCCTTCCCCAGCCCTACAATCAACCTAGAATCATGTCTCCAAGAATCTCTGGTTCCTTTTATTGAGGAGTGGTATTGGAAACCAAGATCTGGGTGCTAAGTGTGCTATATCTTTTTAAAATGTTGCAAACCATTAAGGAGAAGAATTGTGGTAATAAATCCTAAATCTAGTAACATCCCACCATCCATCTATCCATCCAAATATTCATTGTGAAGATTTCTTGGAAGCATACAATGTATCAGTCTCAGTACTAGACACTGGGTACAACAAATAAAGAGTAATCTGTGTTTATATGGAAGTTCACAGTTGGCTGATAGCAAGAGCTTAGACTTCTACACAAACACCATGATAAAATCTTGTTTGTTTAATTTAATTTGACAAATATTTATCACATGTGTAGTTGGTATTGTGCTGGGTACTTGAGATATGAAGAGAAACATGGCCCAATTGCTGCCTTCAGGAACTTATGTATTAGTGAGGTGGGGATGGGGCGACCAGAGAACAGAGGTAAACAGGCAGTCAAAATAGAGTATGGTGTGGTGTGTGGTGTCTATTCCTAATTTACGGTCTGAGACTTGAATAACGCATCTTCCCCCAAGTAGCTTTCCAAAGGACGATTTCTAAGAATAATACCCAAGTCCCGAAAGGCCTGCATTAGCAATAGATTCAGCCTCAGTCTCTCTTAGTGTCTGCCTTCCCTAATGGATTCAAAAATCCTTTAGAGTTTTCCTCATGTACCAAATATTTACCCTATCTCACCAGTAGAGCTTGGCTTGTGTGGAATATTCCATGACTGCTCTCAGAAACTGCTCTAGAAAGAGTGCTTATGTCCAACTTTGAAAAGATTGGTCTTTTTCTCACTGTTGCCACCCCCTGGTGCTGGAGCGCATTACTGCCATGTTCAATGAGGCATTGTGTTGGGGCTGAGTCCCCTGCCCTGGTCCTATTTACTTAAATATGGAGCTGTCTGGTCACTTAGAGATTTTCTGAGACTGAATCAGCAGCTCAGATGTAAATATATTGTAATAGAAGAAATTAATATGTATGAAAACTCCCATTAACTTAGCCTGACTTTGTACAGGATTGAAAGACTCGGAGCCATTTCATTTGGGTATACAATGGATGATTTCAGCCAAAGCTGTTGATGGTAGGACTGAGCTTTTGTGGTGCCCCCTCAGTCTCGGTTTTCTGGTATATGATCTTGGGCAAGTGGTTTTAATCACTCAGACTCTTTTTCCTGTTTGTAAGCGATGGAGGGCATGATACCTTTGCTTAGTCCCTCGAGGGGCTGTTATGAGCGTATAATGAGTTAATGGATGGGAAGTCAGTATTTTCCAAATGAAAACTGTGATGATAACAATAATGCTATTATTGATTATTTTTATCAACACAATATTAATTGAGTTTATAAGCACATAATTTGGAGCCAGACAGACCTGGGTTTAATGCCTAATTCTGTGAACTTGAACAAGTTACTTGCCTTTCTGAGCCTCAATTTTCTCATCGAGTAAATGGGCGCTAGTACTGATTTTAGAAAGGGAGCCAATGTGTGTGATTGAATACATGGTGTTATGCATGAATCTACATATGTTGAAACCCTAACCTCCAGTAACATAGTATTAGGAGATGGGGCCTTTGAGAGTTAATTAGGTCATGAGGGTGGAGCCCCCAGGATGGGATTAGTATCCTTATAAGAAGGAGAAGAGAGCCGATCCTCTCTCTCTCCACCATGTGAGGACACAGCAAGAAGACCACTGTCTGCAACCCAGAAGAGGCTGGCTCTTACCAGAATCCAACCCTGCTGACACTCTGATCTGACTTCTACCCTCCAGAACTGTGAGAAATGCATTTCTGTTGTGTAAGCCAACCAGTTTGTGGGATTTTGTAATAGCAGCCTGAGCTGACCTAGACGCTTGGACTAAGGTTATTTGTCGTCATTATCAACACAACAGTGATGGCAGGATTCACACCTAAGAGTAGCATTAAAAGATGTAATCTTTATGAGTATTGACATAATTGATTCATTCCACAAATGTTTACTGATATTTTTTAGGTGCTAGAGAACATCCGTAGGGAACAAAGCAGACAAAAATTACTACCCTCTTGGAGCTAACCTTCTAGTGGTGGAAGATAGACAATAGAAAAATTAATAAATACAATGTGTAGCCTGTTAGATGGTAGTAGGTGTTATGGATAAGGATTAAGCACCAGGGAGGAATTTCTAATTCTAGTAGGGTGGTCAGGGAAGGCCTCATTGAGAAGGTGGCCTCTGTGTAGTGACCGGAAGGAGGTGATGGAAAGTCAGGAGGTGACCTGTGGGGAGAGTTTCTGAGGCAGAGGGAAGAACAAATACAAAGGCCTGAGATGAGAGTTGAGAGCAGGTGTGGCTGGGTCTTGACCTTCTTGATTAAGGCAGTGCTCTAGTGGAGACGTCTTTGCTCAACACATGGTTCTGATTTCTCCCCAGAATGCTCATCAAGCGGTCAGCTCCAGGTTGCTGTAGGTAGATCCTCTATCAAGTTGGCACCATAAACTGGCCACAGAAACTGCCAGATAGCTTTACCCTCAGCCTGTTCTTGATGGTATAGTCCATCTAGCTGGCTTTGGTTTTAAACCAAAAATATGACAATGGCACACCTCTTTTAACTTCCAATTTCTAAGAAACATAACTAACCATACAAAAATGCTTACCATACTCTAGGATGGGATTCTCAGTTTCTTTCTGTCAAGGGTCCTAAATGGAGAAAGAGGGCCTGCATACCCCCAGAAACCTGGGGACACAGCCTGCAGTGACATTTCCAGCTTGAAATTTCCTGAAAACTTTGAGTTTATTTTATCAAATAATGTAAAATTTACAATACACCTGTTCTATTTTGTAAAATATTAAACCTTCAAAAATATGAATACTCAAAAATAAGCTATTTTTATCCTAAAGCTTTATGTACCCATTAGTATACTGCCATGTACCCTGTGAGTACCTCATCTTGAGAAGTATAGGAAATTGGGCTGTATCAAGTAGAATTATTTTGGTTTTCAGGTTAAATACTCTGTTCCAAATGTATTATATCTATAAACCTTGCAAGTGCAAATTTGCATGCAACTTGTCACCCCTGCCTGATTTCCTTCTAGTCATGTTGTCTCTAACATGCAGTTTCCCAAAGTAGTTAAGCATTGCCTCTTTTCGACACCCTTCTCTTTCACCTTGTGCTTTCTTATTCTTTTTCTCTTTAATTGAAATATCTTTGACATAGAGCATTGTGTAAGTTTGAGGTGCACAACATGTCGGTTTGATACATTCACATATTGTAACATGACTGCTACTGTAGCGTTAGCTGGAGCCTCTATCACGTCACAGAATTATCGTTTCTTTTTTGTGGTGGAAATAATTGAGATCTAGTTTCTTAGCAAGTTTGATGTTTACAATCAATGTGCTTTCTTTTTATTCTGTCTTCTCACTGCTGGCAGTGCTTATCCTTTTTGGGTGTTCAAGTCTTTGTCATCTTACAAATCTTTGTCTTTGTTTAAAAATATGTCTGCTGAAGTCAGATTGCCTTTTTTCTTAGCAGCTTTATTGAGATATACTGCTTGGATTGAGATATAATCACAGAATCTATCTCTTAGGGCTGTTGTGAGGATTAAATGAGTTAATGTCTGCAAAATGCTTTGAGCAGTGCATGACACATGGAAAGTGCTCAATAAGTGTTATCTATTGTCTATTACTATTATTGTCTGCTTTGTTACATACTTGGTCATTGGAGGGTGCTTAACACAAATAGACGTGTTCATCCTTCTCCTCCTCCACTCCAAGCTCTTCTGAGCTCACACAGTACTTCCTACAAACTCTAGCCCTTCTCATTATATTGTGATTATTTGCTCTCAAAGCCTTCTCTCTCCCTTTTGACCAGTGCTTTTCAACTGGCTGTGGAATTTTGCCCACCCCTCTCCAGGGGACATTTAGCAATGTCCGGAGACATTTTTGGTTGTTACAACATTTGGATAGCACAGCTGAAGCACAGCACTACTGGCATCTAATGGGTAGAGGCTAGGGGTGCTGCTAAACTGCTAACATCTTACGATGCACAGAATAGGCCCATAACAAAGAATTATCCTGCCCTAAATGTCAATAGCGTCATGGTTGGGAAACCCTGCCCTAGACAGTGAATCCAAAAGGAAATTCCCAACCATCTTTACACATCTGGTATAATGCGTGGTCTGAAGCAGGCACTGAAACTATTTGTTGAATCAGTTCTTGCATGAACGCTGTTAATGTAGAGGACATGATATTTCCAGTGGAAGTTCTGCCTGAATAAATACTTACAGAAGGCTATTAACCATGGACTCTGATATTTACATGTTTGTCAAATGTTTATTCATAAGACTTAAAAAGACAGCACTGATAACTTTGTAGGAGAGGCTGTGTCTAATGCTGGATGTGTAAACATATTTAATTTCCATCGTTTTTGTAGCATCTAGTCATTAGTTGAAGGCCTAATCCATATAGATCCTCTGAGGCAGAACCACTGAGTATGATTTTGACTTATTTTAGATCTCTACTTAAGAAGAGTCCTAAGAAGATTTCTATCTTTTCTATTCCCCACCCCCACCCCCCCACACCTCCAGCCACAGCTTCCCTCCCTGAGACCATCTGAAAATGGCTGGAAGGGACAAGATTCCCTTCCCTTTCTAATCATTCCTTGAATTGCTGAGTGGATCAGCACATAGGTGCAGCCTCTGCTTTTCCCTCTGCCTTGCCAGTTGCTACCAGTCTGGGGACAGAGAGGAAATGACTAAAAATTGAACGGAGGCTTCCCACAGGGCTGTGAGGGGATCTAGCCCATTTTTAGCACCTTTTAATGTGAAAATGTCTCTCAGCAGGACTTCCCCCCTCATTGTTTGTTTAGTTATGTGATCAGGAAGTAGACACAGTTTTCTTGAATTATTCCTGCCAGACACTAAATTATATCTGAAAGCAAAGCTTTTGATTTTTTTCTTCACCATTCATTTTCATTTTTGCTGTCATCCCAAGGGTGGCTGATCGAGTTGAAGCCATTTTCTCTTTAAATTCCAGTGGAAGTGAAAAACAAAAAAGTCAGAAAATAAGCAAGAGAGTTGAACAGTTTGCTACTATGATGATGAGATCCAGGATTGAATCCAATTACGTTTCCTTAACATTCTGAAATGTCCACATGAATCCAAGAAGAGAAACCATCCCAGGATGAGGGGACCATAAAAGGTGTTGGCTTAGATTTGCCAAGTACAGGGTGGGAGTGTGGGACTGGTTCACTGTCTATTTGAGGTTGTCACCGAGTGGAAAAAAGAGAATGGCGTGGAATCAGAAGAGAAAGAGAGAAATTACATCCTGCTATGGAAAATTATTAAAGTTGACATTGGTTGTAAATTGAAGAACAATTAAGGAGAAGAAAAATTATAAAATATGGTTTAGCTATGAAAAAGGAATAGAATTGCTAACCTTTTAAATTATTTCTGAGCTACTTTTGTTATTTACAAGAACTGCCTATTTGTATCCCATTCGAACCCTGTTTATGCACAAATGTTAGTGACTTCGTTCAACAAATAGGCACCGGCCGGCTTTAGGCAGTGAATGGGTGCTGGCACATAGAAACGAAAGACACATTGCCTTCAGAGGGGTCCTTTTACCTACAGAATAATCAAATTATCTAGTCTGGTTGTGACTAAGGTTCTTTATCTGTAATCATGTTTCTGATGATAGTGTCTAGTTCTGCTATGTTGTGAGAGTCAAATGAGATAATTTATGTATGAAGCCCGTTCATTGGGAACTATAAAGCATTACACATGTCGATTATGATTTTGTTTTCAGGAGCCAAGTATGGAAGTGGCTTACATCACTTCTACTCACATCTTACTGGCCAAAACACAGTCAAGTTGACTAGAAGGGCATCTGGGAATATAAAGGAGCATATAGATACTTGGTGAGCACTAATAAATTCCATTTTAGAGGGATGGACAGAGGGGAAGTCTTAACTACCTAAATGCTTTAGGGAATTGATTCACAGAGATAAGTGGTTGCAAATAGTGACAGTTTTTTTAAACTCCTTTGCAAACTCAGGATACTCTACAATTAAAAGATGATATAGGACTTCCCAGCACGAAGAGTGATTATCCTTTATATGATTATGCGTATTTGTACCACATGATTCCCTGTACATGCAGGGAACAATTCTAAATTTCAAATTTATTTTGTTACTTTGCTGGCTGTGTCATAACAGGCAATTTACTAAACCTGTCTGAGCTGCAGTTTCCTCACCCGTGAAATGGGCCTGGCAATACCTATCTTGGAACTTCTGTGAGGATTAGAGATAAATATGCAAAATGCCTTTGCTCATCTGAAATTCCTCATGTTTTTCATATCCTTTGCAGGAAAAAATCAATTCTTTGCAACCAAAACAAAATATAAAAAACAAAGCAAAACAAGACGAAAATCTTTAAGTCCGTTCTGGAAGCTGGTAGAGTTATTTTGTGATTTACTATGAGAAAATCCATCCTGTCTTAATTACACTCAGACTGGTTAAAGGAGAAGAATGCGGTCTTGGCCTGTAGCCTTGTGGGATATTTTGAATAATCTGTCACTTCTCAAAAGGCTGGGTTGAGTTGATGGCTACAGCAAAATTTCACCATGATCTGAGGACCCTGAACAGGGCACAGGAGACTGGAACATACTCTGTTAGAAGTCAGGCTCAGGTGAGATGCTTCAAGCTCCAGGATAAAACTGGAGATTGAATAACACTGTACACTTCAGCCTAGCACTTTTCATCTGAAAACCTCAAGGCATTCAGGAAACATTAATTAATTAAGCTTTACAACAGGCCTGTGAAATAGGTAAGGATATTCACGAACGTTTCTCTAGGGAAACAACATGGCAGCTGTTTAGCAACAAGCAAGAATACTAAGTGGCAGGCAGTAAGGAACTACAGACACATGCAATTAAAAAATGATAAGAGCGCTTGGAGGTGGGGTTCTGTCTTGGAATTTGGCCCAGATCCTGGCACTGACAGCTCCAGTGTTAGGAGGAGGGCTGGTCCATGCGATGAGTACAGCTGAAAGCCCAGGTAGGCCTGGACCATTTGAATCTCAGTGCAATCCTGCAGTGTTTCCTTACATAAGATGGTGTTTGTTTGTTTGTTTATTAATTTGACAGCATTAGCTACTGCTGCTTATGCCTCAAAGCTTACTTCTCCTTCGAGGAGTGAACGGAGCTAACGTAGAAAAATCAGGAAGTTATGAACCCTTCTGAGTGAAAATTTCTATTTTTCATAATAAAAAAATTTCCCATGAATTTTCTTTTCTGTACCAAGACAATGTGGAGGTGGGGAGAGCCAATTAGAAACAAAAATCACATCAACAATGCCAGTATTTAGGATTTGGGAGAAAAAAATTTTAATGTTTAAAATTTAAATAAATTATTTCTACTTAGTTAAAAAAAAACTTAGGAGGATGATCTAATTGTCTTTTCTTCTCTCTAGGAATTTTTCATTTTAAGATCTTGAGTTATTCTTTATCAATAAAGACCCAAAGTTAGGAGCTTAAATTCAAACAAGTTTTGTTGGGTCCTAGAGAATAATTATTAGCTCTCAGGGTTGAGGGAGAATAAAATTGACATTTACTGGGTATTTCTACTTTGTGCCAAGTAACTTAGATATGTTAATCTCATTTAAACTTCATATATAGATATATATTCATATAACATACATTAACTTCATAGAAAGGCCTACAATGAAAAGTAAAATATCTCTTCTCTTATCATCTCTTCCCTTTGTATATATTTCCAGTAAAAAGGTTTATGCATATACCTGTATGTGTAGAAATATATATATGGTGAATGTACGTGTGTATGTGTATGAGTGTATATGTATATATGCGTATAATTTTAATTGACACAAATGGGATCATACTATGCACACCACTGTCTACATAGCTTTTAAAATGTGATATATAAATATGGGAGCTTTTTCCCCTTAAGCACATAGAGCACCAGCCTCATTATTTTTATTGATTGTATGGCATTCTATTGTACAATGGCATTCCAATGTACCAGAGTGTATTAACTGGTTCCTGTTGTTGGACTTTTAGATTGTTTTCTGTTTTTGTAATCACAAATAGTTAAAAAGATATAGCTATATCTTGGCATATATTTTTGAATATACATATCCATACAAAAATTTCTAACAATGGAATGATTGTGTTCAAATATATGAGTATTTAGAAATTTGATGGACATAGCCAAATTGCTATCCAAAAATATTATGTACATTTACATTTTTCTACCAATAGTGGAAGTTTTAACAGGAACTTCATTAGGTTCCTGTTTCCACCCACTGTTGTCAACATTGGGTATTATGGCTTTTTAATTTTTGCCAGATAGGTGAAATATGGTATCTCATTATTTTGATTTATATTTCTATAAATTTAAGAAATTGAACATATTTTCATATGTATTCAGACCTTTGTATTAGTTTTCCTATGAACTACTTGTTTATAGTATTTGACTAGTTTCTATTGCATTATTTTTAAAAAATTGATCTTTTTAAGGTCTTTATAAACTAAGACATTAGTTTTTGCATTCATATTGCACATATTTTTTCCAAGTATTTTGACTTTAGACTTTATGTATTTTTTCTGTGCAGAAACTTTATATTTCTATGTAGATAATTTATCATTCCTTTTTTATTGCTTCTAGGTTTTATCTCTTGTTTACAAAGATATTTCCACTTCCAAGATTATAAATAAATTCTAGTGTTTTCACAGGTTTTATTTTTACGATTTTGATTCATCTGGATTTTTTCTTTTTATTATTAATTAATTAATCAATTAGTTTTGAGGAAGATTAGCCCTGAGTTAACATCTGCCACTGATCCTCCTCTTTTTACTGAGGAACTCTGGCCCTGAGCTAACATCCATGCCTGTCTTCCTCTACATTTTTTTATATGTGGGATGCCTGCCACAGCATGGCTTGACAAGCGGTGCCTAGGTCCGCACCCGGGATCTGAACCAGCGAACCTCGGACCAGCAAAGTGGAATGTGCGCACTTAACTGCTGAGCCACCAGGCCAGCACCTTTTTTTCTTTTTAAATAAGAAGCAATATAGTTGCACTTGGGAACAGACCGAACGAGTAGGGGCTGTAGGAGACAGGCTTTGTAGTAACAAGAGGATGAGGTGAACCCTGGTTCCTGTGAGGATGTGATTGGCTTGTTTGAATAATTTTGCAGGCTGGCAGAGAAGTGAAGGCTGTAAGGTTGAGGATCAGGTGGGGTGTGGCTGGTCCTGCAGATAAAGAAACTAACCAGATGGGGAGCTTCCCACTGGGTGAGGGTCATATCTAGTAAACACATGGGAACTTAAGCCTTTAGGGCTCTGTGAGCTTCAAAGATGTCAAGGCAGCACGTGACATTTTAGGCCTTACGTACAGTCTTCCTGTTTCAATTTTCAGGTCATTAAAACATCTTCATTATATCTATTGATTAACTTTATAATGGGAAAATGTTAAAAATTTAAGATTTTGTAGTACACATCTCTGAAAAAATACTGTTTTTACTTGTTTAACCCAAGATTTCTAAGTAAGATATTGTTTGAAACAGTTTTATTTTATAAAAGCTTGGAAACCAAAGGACTACACTCTGCTGTTTCCCTGTTACATTACTAAACCCGGTCCATTCTTGAGATGCTTAAGAAGGGATGCACAATAAGTGATGAAGCGTACGTAGCAGATGCAGCCCCATGGTGACTTCCACCCTTCCTCATTGTAGCGTTACCCTTCTTCCCTTGTAATTAATAATTATTTTGCGGGAGAGATACTTTGAGTAAATATTTCATTGGTCATCAAATTTTCAGTTTATATACTTATTTACTTATATAGACTCATGCTTTTCTGTATTTTTCAATGGCTTATAGTCCGTTAATATCTTTATTTATTTTAATGCCCACATTTTCTCCAGTTTGGTCAATGGGAACCCCTTCAAGCTGATTCTATGATTGAGGATATGATTAGGTTAAAATCTACCATCTTGCTACCTGTTCTTTGTTCCATATTTCCTCTTTTTCTGCCTTCATTTAGAGTGAATATATATTTCATAATTTTATTCTATTTCCTTTATTGGCTTTTAAGCTATAATTCTTTGTTTTATTTCAGTGGTTGTTTAGGGTTTATAGTAGCCATCTTTAACTTACCACAATCTGCTTTTAAGTAATAGTATACTACTTCATGGGTCTTATAAGAACCATAAAGCACTATACTTCCATTTCAACTCTCCTAGTATTTGGACTGTTATTGTTATACATCTTACTACTGTATTTGTTATAAATTCCACAATACACTGTTATTATTCTTGCTTTAAAATGTCATTTATATTTTAAGTGATTACAAAATATTATTTTTTTGGCTTCTTTTTGGCTTTTTCTCCCCAAATCCCCCCAGTAGATAGTTGTATACTTTTAGTTGTGGGTCCTTCTAGTTGTGGCATGTGGGATGCCACCTCAACATGGCCTGATGAGTGGTGCCATGTCCATGCCCAGGATCCAAACCGGCGAAACCCTGTGCTGCTGAAGCGGAGCGTGCCAACTTAACCACTCAGCCACGGGCTGGCCCCCAAAATATTATTTTATGTTTACCCCTTATTTACCATTTCTGGTGTTCTTCCTTACTTTGTGTAGATCTAGATTTCCATCTGGTATCTTTTTCCTTCTGCCTGAATGGCTTCCTGTAATACTTCTTACAGTGCAGGCATGCTGCTCATGGATTCTTCCAGCTTTTATATATCTGAAAAACTCATTATTTCATGTTCATTTTGAAAGATATCTTCCCTTGCTATAGAAGTCTACATTTAACGTTATTTTTACTTTCAGGAGTTTACAGATGGTACTCCATTGTCTTTTGATTTGCATTGTTTCTGATGAGGTCTGCTGTCATTCTTATGATTGTTTCTGTAATTTGTCTTTTTTACTAATTACTTTTCAGATTTTCTTTTTATTAGTGGTTTTAAACAGTTTTATTTTGATATATCTTGGTATAATTTTATTCAAGTTTCTTGGAGTTCATTCAGCTTCTTTGATCTTTGGGTTTGGAGTTTTTATCAATTTAGAAAATGTTCAACCATTATTTCTTCAAATATTTTTCTGTTCTTATCCCCCATTCCCTTTAGGGACTCCAATTACACCTAAATTAGGTCTCTCAGAATTGTCTCTCTTACACCAATGGATAGATCATTCAAGCAGAAGATCAGCAAGGAAACATTAACCTTAAATGACACATTAGACCAGATGGACTTAGTAGATATGTACAGAACATTCCATCCAAAAACCACAGAATACATATTCTTTTCAAATGCACATGGAACATTCTCAAGGATAGATCACATATTAGGCCACAAAACAAGTCTCAGTAAATTTAAGAAGATTGAAGTAATACCAACCATCTTTTCTGACCACAATGGTGTGAAACTAGAAATTAACTACAGGAAGAAATTCAGAAAAGCCACAAATATGTGGAGATTAAACAAAATACTACTGAACAATGATTGGGTCAATGAAGAATCAAAGGAGAAATCAAGAAATACCTGGAGACAAATGAAAATACGACATGCCAAAATTTATGGGATACACCAAAAGCAGTTCTAAGAGGGAAGTTTATAGCAATACAGGCCTACCTCAACAAATGAGAACAATCTCAAATAAATGATCTAACATTGCACCTAAGGAACTGGAAAAGGAAGAGAAAACTAAGTCCAAAATAAGTAGAAGAAAGGAAATAATAAAAATCAGAGCAGATATAAATGAAATTGAGATTAAAAAATAGAAAAAATCAATGTAACAAAGAGCTATTTCTTTGAAAAAATAAACAAAATTGACAAGCCTTTATCTAGACTCACCAAGATAAAAAGAGAAGAGGCTCAACTAAATAAAATCAGAAATGAAAGAGGAGAAATTACAACAGACACCTCAGAAATACAAAAGATTATAAGAGAATACTAGGAAAAGCTATATGCCAACAAATCGGACAACCTAGCAGAAATGTATAATTCTTAGAACATATAGCCTTCCCAAACTAAATCAATAAAAATAGAGAATTTGAATAGGCCAATCACCAGTAAGGAGATTGAAACAGTAATCAAAAACCTCCCCAAAAATAAAAGTCTAGGACCAGACAGCTTCCCCAGTGAATTCTACCAAACATTCAAAGAAGACTTAATACCTATCCTTCTCAAACTTTCAAAACATTGAGGAGGAGGGGAAGTTTCCTAATTCATTCTATGAGGCCACCATTACCCTGATATCAAAATCAGAGAAGGACAGCACACACAAAAAGAAATTACAGGCCAATATCACTGATGAACATCAATGCAAAAATTCTCAACAGAATACTAGCAAATTAAATACAATACATTAAAAAGATAAAACACCACAATCAAGTGGGATTGATTCCAGGGATGCAGGGTTGGTTCAACAACCACAAATCAACCAACATGATACACCACATTAACAAAATGAAGAATGAAAATCACATGGTCCTCTCAATAGATGCAGAGAAAGCATTTGAGAAGATACAGCATCCATTAATGACAAAAACTCTGAATAAAATGGACATAGAAGGAAAGTACCTCAACATAATAAAGGACACATATGACAAACCCACAGATAATATCATATTTGATGGCGAAAAACTGAAAGGTATCCTTCTAAGAAAAGGAACCAGACAAAGATGCCTGCTTTCACCACTCTTATTTAACATAGTATTGGAAGTCTTAGCCAGAGCAATCAGGCAAGAAAAAGAAATAAAAGGGACCCAAATTGGAAAGAAAGAAGTGAGACTGTTGCTATTTGTGGATGACATGATTTTATATATAGAATACCCTAAAGAATCCACCAAAACACTTTTAGAAATAATAAATGAATATGGTGAAGTTGCAGGATACAAAATCAACATACAAAAATCAGTTGTGTTTCTATACATTAACAACAAAGTCACAGAAAGAGAAATTAAGTATACAATTTCATTTACAATTGTGACAAAAAGAATAAACTACCTAGGAATAAACTTAACCAAAGAGGTGAAAGACCTATACACTGGAAACTGTAAATCGTTGTCAAAAGAAATAGGAGACACAAAGAAATGGAAAGATTTCTGAGCTCTTGGACTGGAAGAATTAACATAGTTAAAATGTCCATACTCCCTAAAGCAACCTACAGATTCAAAGCAATTCCTATCAACTTCCAGTAACATTTTTCACAGAAATAGAACAAAGAATCCTAAAATTTATACGGAACAACAAAAGACACTGAATAGCCCAAGGAATCCTGAGAACACAGAACAAAGCTGGAGGTATCACACTCCCTGATTTCAAAATATACTGCAAAGCTATAGTAATCAAAAATAGATTAAAGGCTTGAATGTAAGACTTGAAACAATAAAACTTCTAGAAGAAAACATAAGCAGTATGCTCTTCACCATCAGTCTTAGCAGCATATTTTCAAAAACCATATCTGGCCATGCAAGGGAAACAAAAGAAAAAATAAACGAATGGGACTACATCAAATTGCAAAGCTTCTGCACAGCAAAGGAAACCATCAGCAAAACAAAAATACATTGCGAGAAGATATTTGTAAACCATATATCTGATAAGGGCTTAATATCCAAAATATGTAAAGAACTCATACATCTCAACAACAAAAAACTAACAAACCAATTAAAAAATGGGCAAAAGACCTGAACAGATATTTTCCCAAAGAATATATGAAGATGGCCAACAGGCACATGAAAATATGCTCAACATCACTAATTATTAGGGAAATGCAAATCGAAACTACAATGAGATACCACCTCACAACTGTCAGAATGGCTATAATTAACAAGACAAGAAATAACAAATGTTGGAGAGGTTGTGGATGAAAGGGAACTCTCATACACCACTGGTGGGAATGCAAACTGGTGCAGCCACTTTAGAAAACAGTATGGAGATTCCTCAAAAATTAAGAATAGAACTACTATACAATCCAGCTATTCCATTGCTGGGGTTTTATCCAAAGAACTTGAAAACACAAATGCATATCAATATATGCACCCCTATGTTCATTGCGACATTATTTGCAACTCACAATTGCCAAGAATTGGTGACAACCTAAGTGCCCATAAAGGGACGAATGGATAAAGAAGATGTGGTATATATACACAATGAAATACTACTCAGCCATAACAAAGATGAAATCTTGCCATTCACAACAACATGGATGGACCTTGAGGGTATTTTGCTGAGTGAAATAAGCCAGAGGGAGAAAGTCAAATACCATATGATCTTACTCATCAATAGAAGATAAAGACAACAACAACAACAAACACATACATGGAGAGATTAGATTGATGGTTACCAGAAGGGATAGGGTGGAGCGAGGAGGCCGAAAGGGGTGGCTAGGCACGTGTGTATGGTGATGGATGGTAATTAGTCTTTGGGTGGTGAACATGATGTAATTTACACAGAAATTGAAATGTAATGATGTACACCTGAAATTTATATAATATTATAAATCAGTGTTACCTCAAAAAAATTGTCTCTTTTTTTCTCTTTGTGTTTTGAGTTATTTGTATTGTATGTCTTCAAATTTACTAATTTTTTCTGCAATGTTTAATCTGCTGTTATCCCATTCTATGTATTTTTCATCTCAGAGATTGTAGTTTTTATTCTAGAAGTTTGATATTTTTTTTAAAAGTATCTTCCATATCTCTAGTTAGCATACTCACTCTTGCTTCTAGCTTCCTGAACACATAAAATATAATAACTGTTCTAATGTCTTTGTCAACTAATTCTGTCGTTTGTGTCATTTCTTCGCTGGTCATGATTTATTGCTTCTGCTCATTATGGGTCACATGTTTCTTCCTTTTTGAACACCTGGTAATTTTTTTTAAAGATTTTTTATTTTTCTTTTTTCTCCCCAAAGCATCCCAGTACATAGTTGTGCATTTTTAGTTGTGGGTCCTTCTAGTTGTGGCATGTGGGGTGCCACCTCAGCATGGCTTGATGAGCGATGCCATGTCCGCGCCCAGGATTTGAACTGACGAAACCATGGGCTGCTGAAGCAGAGCATGACAACTTAGCCACTTGGCCCCAGGGCCGGCCCTGAATGCATGGTAAGTTTTGATTTGATCCCAGGTCTTGTGATTTTACCTTTTTGTGTGCTGGATATTTTTGCGTTCCTATAATATATAATGTGTCCTGCTTTTAATCTTTGTTAGGCATGACCAGAGCAATGTTTATTCAAGGCTACATTTTTCCTACTGCTGAGGCTAAAGCTTTCTGAATATATTACTGATGCTCTGGGAATTATTTGGTTTTTCACTCTGGCTGATGGAAATAGGAACTATACCTTGCCCTGTGTGAGCCCAGGTGTTTTTCTCTCTAATCCCTTTGAACAATTCTTTCTTCTGCCTTGGGTTGTGCTGATCAGCATTCAGCTGCTACTCAAGTAGGACCCTTTGCAGAGCTCCAGAGTGCACCCTCCCTCTCTCTCTCTTTCTCTCCTCTGTGTTGTTCTGTTTCGTTAACTCTAGGTAACTTAACCTCCCCATACTTTCAATTCTTATTCCTCAATTCAGTAATACTGTTGGATTCTGCTTGGTTCCATCTTTTTTTTTTTGTGCTATAGTCTGGAAAGTCTCTTTAGATGGTTGGAACAATCATAGCAGCATCTTTGTTGCTTGATGTTCAGTTTTGAAAATCATTTTTACAGATATTTTGTCCAGACTTCTGGTTGCTTCAGGAGGGACAAGAAATTGGGTCCCTATTTCTCTATCTTGGTCAGAAATGGGACTCAACTCACTTTCTATTCATTCATTCATTTCTTTCTTTTCTCTATAAAATACTCCTGTATAAAAGGGGTCACTTCTTTCATTATGTCTTGTTATTTAGACACATGAAAGCTATTGATTTTGTTTGTAATTTCTATTGCTGCTTTTCACTGAATTCTTTTATTGTTTATGTATTGTTTGTGTTTTTCAGTTGGTCTCATTTGCATGGATATGATGCTTAAGTGAGAAGTAAATTTTGTTGTGTGAAGCCACTGAGATTTTGGACTTGGTAATGAAGCATTAGGTAGCTATCCTGAGTGATATAAGTAACTAATAAAGGACTTAACATTCAAGTGTATTAAGGTAAAATTCTTTTGAGGCTATGGAGTGGAAATAGAAAGTCAAAGAGAAAAAAGGAATAATAAAATTTTCCGCTGTTCTAGAGCTTGTTCATGTATTTTTTAAATTAATGTTTTCATGTTATATCTTTCCCCACCCTTTTACTTCCAATATATCTATGCTCTTGAATTTGAAGTAAATTATTTTGGGGGAGAGGGGTCATGTTCACCCTACCAATCTCTGTCTTTTAACTGGTATATTTAGACCATTTACATTTAAGGTAATTATTTTGTTAGAGCTTAAATCTGCTGTTTTATTTTAGCTCTTGAAGGCTCCATACAGTTTTCTCACTCCCTGGAATTCTCTGCCCCCATTCTCTCCTGGCTAGCTCCTCAGCTTCTAGTAGGTCTCACTTCAGTGTCATCATCTCAGAAAGGTCTTGCCTGACCACTAAAACCTCTCTCTGTTATTTCCCATCTCTGTATCTTCTTTTTTCCTTTACAGTAAATCCTTCTTACAATTTATAATTGTTTTTACTTGTCTGTTGACTTGTTTTTTGTTTGCCTTCCCCTCTAGAATATAAGTGCCATGAGGCAAGAACTGAGTCAGCCTGGTTCATTGCTCTGTCATGAGTCTATCTGTTTAATAGATGAAGATATAGGTTTAGCAACTTTTCCAAAGCATAGCCAGTAAAATGTGGCTGGGAGTTGAGACCCATACCTGCATAATGATCTCCCCAGACACATGTCTGTTTGTTGCCATGCAAAGTCTATCTGTGTAATCATTCATTGATTTTTTTGATTCATTTGATAAGCAGTTATTGGGCACAGACTAAGTACCAGGCTTTAGGGATGGGAGTGGTAGGGACAGAAATGGAAGACACTGTTTCTGACTTCGGGAAGCTCACAGCCTGGCAGGAGACACAATCAATAAACAACTGGTTATAGTGGAGCATGATAAACTCTATAACAGAGGAAAGTGCTAAAGAGGAGGGAACCCTCACTGACTCCTGGAGAGGAAGGGATGAAGGTCTTTTCTGGAGAGGATGCTGCCTGAGCTGGAGTTTGAAGGCACATCTTACTTGTATTTATTATATTACACCTTAATATAATGCCAGGAGTCCTTGAGACACTAATAAATTTTGGTTATTGTATTTAGGAATAGGAGTTAACCAGAAAATTAGGGATTAGGGGTATGTAGAAACATGTTCTAAGAAGAAGGAATAGCATATGAAAAGGAATAGAGATGAGATGGAATATGGCCCATTTGAGGAAATGCAGAGATCCTTTGGCAGGAGTAGATGGGATATGTTTGGGAGTGGCGGGAGGTGAAGGCAGTCAGGGAGCAGGAGCGATCATGAAGTGCATTGTATCCTGTACATGAAAGGGGAGCCATTGAAGCACAATGGTATGAATGTAGCTGAAATTATTTAGAAGCAGCAAATGGAGAAAATGTGCTCTGTTTCTGTTGTCCTGTTTGGGTAAGAGTTTTGCCAGAAGATTTGATTATCCTTAGATCAAACTTCTTTTGAAAGCACAGTCCTCTATAATGCTGATTTTACAATTATTCTTTTTCTCCTGAGAGAAATTTACTTCAGTGCTTGGGAATCACGTGCCATCTACATATTTAATGGCTTTTAGAATACCTTAGACAGCACCTGCTACACTCTTCTCTGCAGGTCTAGGAAGAATGCATTGCTCTGCGACTTGCTTAGTGAAACCCTCCCTGTGCATGATTTCCCCCAGGTAGAGGATGCGGGCACGCAGGGTAAACTTTGCAGCCCTTGAATGTGTCTTCGCCTCCTTCTCTGGAACCAGGGACAGTCTGGAAATAAATACCTTTTTATGTTGAGTCAAGTTCAAAACAACATGCAAGGCACCCAATTTACACCTGTGGGGAAAGAAGGACCTTCAGTGAGAGCTAATTGAATAGCTTTGCCCTGGTAGCAGGCACTTGTGTTTCTGCTAGTGGAAAGAAGACCTCTGGAGAACCAAGAATCAGGTGGCCTAATTTCCCTGGGAGTCCTTGCATTCTGGAGAAGTGTAGGATTTCAGAGGAAATTTTTCTGTTTTCTGAGCACGTGAAGTGTGTGCAGGCTAAGCAATCTGTTCCTTCACTGACAGCTGCCGCAGTCCCCTGTGAGGCCTCTTTGAGCTGTCCACAAAGAGCAGTCGTGGGTGTAGGCTCCTGGGAGGGAACCCCAAAGTAGAATACAGGGTTCTACCCCAAAAGAATCCATCGCCTGGTGGCTTTGCGAACATTTGCCTCTGTAAGTCTGGAGGACTGTTCAAGGCAGTAAGTAGCGAGTCGTGATAGAGCTGAGCAGACTTGCTGAGGGAATGTGGAGAAAGGGAAAGAACACCAAGGATGGGAGAGCCAGACAAGGCTTTCCAGTGGTGATGAATTATGAGCAGGACCTTGAAATTAAATTGGGATTTGACTTGAAGAAGAGGAGATGCAAGTCTATTCCAGGCAGGCAGAAAGCAAGAGAAGTTGGAGATAGATCAATAGAGCCATCCCAAAGGCCTGTCTGATCCTGTCTATCCTCTGCTTGAAACCCCTCACTGATTCCTCACCACTGGCAGGATGGAGCACAAGCCCTTAGCTTGACATATCACGGGCCTCTGCTTACCCCTCCAGCTCCTCATGCCCCAACCCTGTGCCTTGGTCTTATGTTCCAGCAATACTTTACTCTCATATCTCTCTGAATACCCCATGCTATTCTGTGCTTCCGTGATTATGGCTCTAATGTTCCCTCTGCCTAGAATGCCCTTTCATGCCCTGTTAGTCTGGGGAAGTCTCATTCATCCTTTAGAGCTCCTCTAAGACCTCACTAGCTGCCCAAGGTCATATAGTGATGGAAGTAGGAGTAAGTCTGTTTGGTCTGATTCCAGAGCCTCTGCTCCATCCCTCTGTTCTGTGCCTTGGTCTTAATTTATAAAAGTGACTGAGTGGCAACATGGAGAGGTCAACGCCATGGAAAGAAAAGTTTAATATTATTCACAGTACCCCTAGAAATGAGAGGCACAAGCTCACCATTCAGGGCCACAGGAGGAACACCAGGTTTTGGTCAAGAAGCAGAAAGAGGAACAAGGGACAGGTTTAGGCCAGAGCCTTTATTGTGGTTTCTGAGGGAAAGACAAGGTAGGGCAGGGTGAATAGTTCAGGATTGGCTAGTTTGCTGTAGGGCTGTTCTCTGGTTGCTTGGTTCTGGCCCTGGTATGATCGTCTTCTGAGGCACTGAGGCCAGAGAGAGGAGCTATGGTCCCAGATTGGTTAGTTTGTATATCAAAGATGCGCACCTGGCTGGGTCCCTGCGTCTCTGAGAATTGGCTAGGATAGGATTTTTAAGATATGAAAACATCACAATGTACAGAAAATAACAAACATGATTAATACAACCACTCTGCTCTGCTATCTGTAGGGAAGAATGCGTTTGTCATGACAGTTGTGTGCCGTTCAGAGTGTCTCTGTAGGTGAGCTGAGTGCTTTGGGAGAGAAGTACCCTGGGTTCTGGTTCCCTTCCTGCTACGTCACTTTGAGCAAAACATATTTTACCTGTGGACTTGATTTTTCTCATCTGTAAAATGACAACCTTGCCTTATTTATCTACAGATTATTTTTTATTCCCTCAAGATACTCATTTTTTTTCAGATTCCAGGAATATTGGTAAAGTTTAGCTCATGGATATGGAATTGTACCCAAGCACTTAAATGAGTGACTGCTCCTTAAATGTCAGGGATTAGTTTACTGATGGGATATGGTCTAACATCAAGGTAGGGATTTAAAAACAAATTGGAAACAAAATAGGACTCATCTTTGTAGGAAGTTGAAGGAAAGAAGGATAAAATGAGTCAGAAAGATTACTCTGCTTGTTGGCTGTGTGACCTGAGGCAAGATTATCCTCTCTGATTCTCAATTTCCTACTCTGGAAATGGGGATATAATATCATGCACTCCATAGTGTTGTAAAGATTAGATAAAGTCATGTGTGTAAAGATCTCAGCATAGTGTGTGGCATGTAATAAATAGCCCAACAAGCATTAGTTGCGGATTGTGGGATGGTTCCAAAGGGAATGGAAGGCGCATGGGTAGTTAGTTGAATGCTTAGGGAGACCTCAGCCTGTCTTCACTACAAATATTCCAGCTACTGACTCTCTTTGATTGGTATGCCCAGAACTCAGAGTCAGCTTTTGCGGGGGTGGTGATAGACCTCTTGATATCTTGTATACAGGCATTGGGATAGTCCAGGAAAATCCTGAATACTAAAAGTACTAAAAATAATAATGGTAGTAACAACAGCAGAAACAACATTAACAACCATTATCAGATCTTTCTGATTCTAGAGCCTGTGCTCTTGACTATTTTTGTTTCTCTGAGATGCCTGACAGTCATCTCTTATAAGAAAAGGAGGCTATTCTCATTATTCCATCGCTGAGACACTCTGATGGGTGCAGTAGTACCAGGGTTGTCCTTGCCTGTGATAGGGTGAAAGATTGTGTGATGTCATCAGATGAGCAGGGAATAGCCCTCATGAGCCAACTGCCAGGGCACCTGGAAATTCCAGTATGCATTACCCCTGGAGACAGAGGCATTGACATCTTCCATTAAAATGCAAACGTAATATGGAAGTTATTGTACATCAATCCTTTGCCATCTTTTCTGAAATTATCAATCAGATTAGCAAACCCCTTGTTTGGGCAAGAGGCCAGGGGAGGTTTGGAGCATAGGATATTCTCTCATCTCTAAAAATAGTTCAGTATTAAATTGTCTTAGTATCTCTTCTATGCCCAAATCTGGATGATTTCATTTTCTTTTCACTGGATTTATAGTTGAGTCAAAGCAATTTGTGTCCTACTCCATATAGTATTTCACTTTTCATAATACAAGAAAACAATTTTTTTTAATGAAAGATATCTTTGGAAACCTTGTAGGTATGGGTTAGTTCAAGCTCAGTCTTTCACTTTTATTTAAATTTTCCTGATATTCATTATAGTCTCTCTCTGTGTTTGTATATGTCCTATCTTATTTATTGCTTTATTGACATTTAACTTATATTCTCAAGTAAATGAATTAATAAATTTAGCACCCCTATTATGAAAGGCACTGAAGAAAATATGAAAGTTATTAAATAAAGGATCCAAATCTTCAAACACCTTACAATATAGTGGAGAGACAGGTTATAAAGCAAAAGGGCAATGAGTGAATCCGGCGATAGCTATGGAGATGCAAAGGAGGAGATGCATAAAAGCAAGTGTGGGGCGAGGAAGGGAAGGAGGCAAAGATTACTCTGAGGTTTTAAGCTTGGGTTTCTGGAAGAACCATAGTGCCTTCAACAGAAAGGAGAAAGCCAAGAAGAGGAGCTGATTTGTGGGAATGAGGATAGAAGGAGGAAATGATGAGTTTGGATCTAAATATGTCGGGTTTAGATGACATAGTCTTAGGTGCTGGTTAAGATGTTCAGCTGCCTTGTCACCTCTAATGAAGATGAGCTCATTGCTGAGTTCTAGCTCAAACATAGGCTACTTTATCCTCCTGATATTCATTCAACAGAACTTTGTGCAAGGCAATGAAATGGATTACAAGGTACAAAAGGCATGATCTTTGCTCTCCCAGAGTTCCAGCTGAGTAGGGGAGACACTTTGTCCTCACCATGCAAGGCACTGAATAGTGATGTGGGCAGTAAGACACAGAAGGGCAGAAGAAGGAGCCATTTGGGGGGAACAAGCTGGAACCTGCAAGCAGCTTCTTGTAGACTCTCTTCTCTGAGAGTTCAAAGGTAAGCATGACCCTTATGACCTTCTTCAGAAAGCTATCAAAAATGAAAAGACATTATTTCCCAGTATCAGGTTTCTTAAGAAATGAATAAAGCTAGTGTAGCAAATATATATTTTACAATAGTAACTTTATCAATATGTATGGATAAGGCAATATCACTAATTGATTTATTTTTGTCTTTTCATGAGAAAAATGGTTTTTAGTTTTCTTTCTTTTTGAGGAAGACTTGCTCTGAGCCAACATCTGTGCCCTTTTGCCTTTACTTTATATGTAAGACACATGCCACGGCATGGCTTGATGAACTGTGCACAGGTCCACACCTGGGATCTGAACCAGAGAACCCTGGGCCAGTGAAGCTGAATGCGTGAACTTAACCACCAGGCCACCAGGCTAGCCCCGAGGAAAATGGTTCTTTTGAGCCCAAATGAAAGAGACTTAATGCCCTGACCCCTAGGAATAACCATCACTGCTGGGGCGAGGGGAGCCCAGGCAAACTGCCCTCCTCTTGGCCTGCCACTTTTCCACCCCACTTTTGTCAGGGTCACGGTCTGGGTTCTCCACTGGAGCCTGCCGGCAGTGTGGGACCCGCTGAGGGTCTGACTGCCTGTTACTGCCGTTGAGCCTTGTTCTTATTGGCAGGTGGTGACAGTGGCCCAGGAGTCTAAACTTTGAGAGACTTCACAAATACCATGGGGCAGGGAGCTGCCTGTGTAGTTATTGTCTAGGGCTGACTCTGTCCACAGGAAGGTGATTTTAAAGGTCCTGCATATAAGGTCAAAAACACCTATAACAAAAACAGTTCCTAACAAGGGGAGGTGCCTAGGCTTATAGAGGAGCTTTTGAATGGATTCAACTTCCTAATAGCGGTTTATGTGGTCCTACCAACGGATTAGGAAAAGTGACAATTTATTAGAAATTATTTTCCTTTTGACATGTCAAACATTAGAGTATTATGGAAATTTAAGAGAAATTCCAGGGTTAGAAAATGCCGCTTTTGGAATAATAGTTTTAATTCTTTGATTAAAATGTACACCGTGTCTAATAGTAAGGATGTCAGGGCTAGGGCTTTACTAGCTCATTAAAATAGTGCCATCTAGTGGTGGATATTTCAAATTGTAGCTAGGTGCCCAGAGAGTTGTCACAAGCCCTCGGGGGGGCTTGGCTTAAAGATGAAGAAGCATGTATAATTTGCTCATTCGTTTATTCATCTATTATTTCACTTACTTTAATTACCATTTACTACACGATGGGCATCTTGATGGGTGCTGTGTAGGAAGAAGCTAGGAAGACGAGCCCTGACCTCAAGGCATTCATGGTCTAGGAGCAGAGAACAGTAAACCAGTGATTGCTGTCCAGCGATAATAGCTTTGAGAAAAGTACCGTGTGGATCCAGATGACTCAGATGTCACAAGGGATTTCAATCACATCGCTGGAAAGCCCTTCCGTGTGTATTGAGAACATAATTTACAGGAAGTATGGAGGCAAGGAAGAGACAAGCTGTTGGAAGTATCATCAACTTGCTCCACATCGGTTTGCTGACCCTACCAGACCTCTTTTTTGGGTTCTCCTTGCATCTCTGGCCCTACCTCTAAATCAGGGAACTGAACAACCTTGTGGATTGCTGCCTAGGGGAGCCATGTCTCTTTCATGGGTTTGACTCTTGGTCATCCTAAGATAAAACTTGCTGCACACAGGAAACAATTAATAAATTTTTACAAATCTTATCTGCCATTTTCTCATTTATGTTTTCCTTTCCTCCCACCCTGAGAGGTTTCTTGTAAGTCTTCCTATTCTTTACATGGCTCTGTTTCTGTGCAGTACAACCTACCCACTTCTTTTTTTTTTTGAAGCACCCTCACTGTGTGATCCTGTTGAGGTATCTAATCTTTCTAGCTCCAGCAGTTGTTTTCCCTTAAAAACCAGGCCAATAGTATTGACCTACCTACCTTAATTAGTGTTGGTAAAGTGTTTTAGTTATGATTTAGTATTTTATACCATCTAAACACAAGCAAAGTCTTGTTATACACTTTCTTCACTTGTTTTAAGTTTCACTGTGTGAAAATTTCCCCTCATACTGTTTTTGGGTAGAGTTTAACACTTGAAAATTTTCCACTTCATTTACTTTTTAACACCTGGCTCCTTGAATAAGTCTTTTCACTTTCGTTCTAATTGGTCCTTATTGGTTTCCTTAGTTTTTTCTTCCTTCCCCTCTGGTTTTCCTATGAACCGTGCTTTTCCATCTGTCTCCTTCTCATCATGTAGCTCTCCTTGACTGTGATAACTCCTACCTTTATTTTCCTTCCTTCAAGTTGCCTATCCAAACTCTTTTCAATCTATTCTCACATCTCTTCTGGTTCTTCCCATTCAACCTTTATCTCTCTTTCACTTCTCCATGTGTCTCTCATTATGTTTCCTTTGCTGTCTTGATCTTTTAGATTCTACCTCTCAGAAGTTTGTAGATAGTCACTGCTGGTTGAGGGTTCCACGTTTAGTTTGTCCCAGTGATCACCAAGGGAATACCCCTCTGCTGGTATGAGGGAGGTGAGAGGTCTGTCAGCAATGAACAATGAATGAATTCATTGACACATACTGACTGTCTGCTAGGTACCAGGCATTGTGCTAAGGGCCATATGGGGAGAGATAATAGAAAAATGAGTTGGTCCTTGCTTTCAAGGAGTTCATAGTCTAACCAGAAACAAATAGGTCAACAAATTATTATGATATAGTTGTGATAGCAGCTACAATAGAGATAGGTGGGAAGCATTATGAATATACAGAGGCCTGAAACAATTGTGTCTGGAAGAGGTGGGAAAGAATTCATGGTGCATGAGGCGCTTGGACTGGGACATGAAGAATGATTTGGAGGATGAGCAGGAAGTGGTTTGAGTCACTGAAGAGCATTCCAGGGTGAGGATGATTTGTGGAAGCATGGAGTCTTAAATGAATGTGGTGGATCCAGGGAAATGCAGGTGGGAGATCCTGGGTATATATTGGCAAGAGATGAGACTGGAAAGACGGGAAGGGGATAGTTTCGTGGAGAGTCTTACATCCTGTGAAACGGAGTTAGGGATTCATCCTGTAAATACTGGAGAGCCATGGACAGATGGTACTTAAGCATCTGGGTTATGTGAAGGTTAGGGGGATGGATAAAAGTGAATGGATTCGTTGGACACTTCAGAGGTTAAATGGACAGAACTGGTGATTGACTGGATGTGGCAGGTGGAAGGGAGTGGGCATTTAGGAAAAGTTTGCTTTCATTGGCATATTTGCTCCCTGGGATTTCAAATTCTCATG
Source organism: Equus quagga (assembly GCF_021613505.1). Lineage (NCBI taxonomy): Eukaryota > Metazoa > Chordata > Mammalia > Perissodactyla > Equidae > Equus > Equus quagga. The sequence goes on along the minus strand of NC_060284.1, from coordinate 25,624,728 downwards.
GGTTATTATCCTATTCTAGTGGGATCTTTCCTAAAGAATTTAAAGTTTGAAGTTTCTATTCAGCTACTTGGAGAAATTGTTCTAAATTGTGGCAATAAAATTCTGTTTTCTTATCTTTCCTGGGTTGGACTGACTTGTCTTTCCAGCATTGGTTGTTCTCAGGATAATAATTGGTTCCATTCTCAAGCTTCTGAAGGAGGCAGGTGATGGAGGACATCGTGCTGTGGTGTGCATGGGGGTGATGTTGTGGAGGGGAAAACTAAAGAGCCCTTTACCTACTCATTTTATAGACCAGGTGCCCTGTAGACGTTTATTGGGTGGAAGGAGAAATAATTCTGAGTGGTGAATAACGTAAAAAGTATCTATATTACCTTGATTTTAAATTATTGTATGTCGGGGGGTGGGAACCTGAAGGTCAGCAGGCTTTCCCTTCTTGCTGTATTTTACTTAGATCAATGTTGAAATTGTTTCACGTTTCTCCTGTTCAAATAATGGGGTAGAGGAAGGATGTCAAACTGGTATACATTTTGTGAAGACTTGTAATCAGGTTAGCATTCTTCTTCCTCAGGAAGATTCACTAAGGGATAATTACACTGAGTTAGCATAGGACCCATGCTAATGACAGACATCAGATCTGGGATCTAGCGTCACTCGTCCCTGACCCCCATAACCCCAAACCTGTCAGATTCAGTTGGAGCTTTTAAGATTCCATGTTTCTTTTTCTTTTTTAGAAGGTCACATAAAATTTTTTAACTCTTTGGATTCATCATGCCCCTATACTTTTCCAATGTCTCGGGTGCATAACCCATTGTTTCATTGTATGTATCTAAAAATGTTTCTGGAGGAAACAGTGCCCTGGTCCTTAGTTGCCACCTTCATCAGGTGTGTTAGACTGATTGCATTAGTAGTCCCAATTCTACATCTTTCCTAAGTCCATGTACCTTTGGCATATGACTTTGTAATTCCTCTCACTGGAGTTGATTTCTCTGCCTTTTGATTCTGTGTTTTGCCATGTAACCTCCTTTGACCAATGGAATGTTGTAATTAGTCTGACTCCAATTTTGATGTTTGACTGTTGGCAGCGTTTAGCCTTTTACTCTTCCCTTCTCTGCCACCACACATCTGTCTTTAGACAAGGAAACATGCATGTACCTCCTAAACTCTTGGTATCCTCAGGAAGTCTGAACTCTAACCTGCATAACAAACCCTTCTCCATTTTCCATCCCCCCACCCCCAGCCACTACAATGACCCAGTTCACTTTCTCCTCTCTTGACATTCCGGATTGTCTTGTGTCCCCGCTGGTCCCTCCAGAAGCCCCTTGTATGAATAACAAACTTTCTTTCAAATGATCTCAGTTTGTGAAGTGTCAACAGTCTCAACATCCAACCTGTTAATTGGGCAGGGGAGGTGTCCATCCCACCTTTGCAGGATGACTACAAAACAAATGTTAATCTATGTGATACTTGCAGATGGTTGAAAATGCTTGTATGATTTTGCTTCAACTGGTGCTCCTCTGTTATGGCCATGAGAACATGCCCAGGCTAGCCTGCTGGAGGGTGAAACACATGGAAGAGAGACCGGTTGCCCTGTCACCCAAGTCAATAGATCAGTCAACAGAAAGCTAACGCCAGATGTGTGAGCAAGCTCAGCTAAGATCAGTAGCGCCTCCTAGTGAAGGCACAGCTAACTGCAGATGTACAAGTGAGGCCAGGCAAGATCAACCAAGGCCAGCTAAGACCAGCTGAACCCCGAAATTGTGAGCTAAATATATGTTTGTTGCTCTATAACACCAAGGTTTTGTGGTTGTTATACAGCGCTGTTGTGGAAATAGAAAATGGATAAGTCAAGTGTGGGGACTTCTAGACAGACCATGGGATAAATAATACAAAGTCTCCAAACCTTAGTAACTCTCATTAAAATCAGCAAGCCCAAAAATGAAGCAAAGGATTGTAGTGCAACTCATAGTTGGTTCTTTTTCCCTCTATTTTTAAGAGGTTATTTTGTTTAATTTTTTTTTGTGCTAGGACTCTTAATAAGCAATTCAAAAAAAAAAAAAGCCTTAAGTAAGATTAGCAATTTGCACCTTTTTAAAAATTAACAGCGCTCTGTTGTTTTGATATTGAGCTCCATTATCAATTTGCATCTTTAAAGAGGTGTAACCTTTCTCAGATATTTTGCTCTGTGTTCTTATATTTAACTAGCGAGGCTTGATTTTTACATTGCTTATGTTGCATTTATTTCTGCACAATTAAAGCAAGGGGAGAAGGAGAAAAAAATCCAACTCTCAAAAATTAGGAGCCTGTTGTAGATTTCCGTAACCTTCTCAATTCAGGGCTGATGACGAATCCTGTCAAGTAGCAATGCATGTTAATAAAGGGAAAAAATATCCTAGAGTTTCAAGAAACATAAGGAAAGTTTCTGGATGCTTGAATGGTTGCACACCATACTTTCCATTTATTGAACCAGCTCTAGGACACAACACAACCTTCAGTCTGTCATGGAGTCCTGAACTCTGCAGGCCATGTGACAGGTGCCATCTTGACCATCTCCCATTTTCCACTCTGCCTCATGCTGTCTGTCCAAAGTCCCACTTCCCCCAGCCAGACCATCCAACGAAGAATGAAAGGAGATGCCCCACAGGCAGGAGGCATCACCCACCTCAGAGTCATGCTTTTCTTTCCTGTCTTATCTTCTCTAGAAAGAAGATTCAGGTTGGTGACAGTGGAATCCCTCTTCATTAGGTAAATTTACACCAAGTATACTCTATTTGATCAGAAAAAAATTCTAACTATGTTGTCTAGTTGAAGGAAAATTATTTAAAAAACTAGATTCTTAGTAATAACCTGTATTTTTTTAGATACTTACTCCAAACGATGAAATACTTCTGCGTCTCCTGGGCCTCAGTTTGAACCCAGTCAGTGAGTTTTATCAAACTGTGAACCAAACCAATGTATTTTGTTTTTTTCAGCAAGGGCCCAGTTAAAACTGGAGCCTAACCCATATGTTTCCTCAATCTCCTGAGCTGGAACCAGGCATCAAAATTTTCTTGAACTGAGTTGATATTCTACTGAGTTAAATCCCTGTTGAGATCTTGGGAGGGGTCACTTTTTAGTCTTGGTCACTTTTTAGAGTTGTGTGTGTAATCTAAAAGTTTTGGTTTTATCCTTGATTAAAGCCAATTTCACCTTGAATGAATTGTCCTTTCTAATGGAATAAGTGAAAAGGATGATGTCACTCATTGCAGAGGAGGAAAAAAGAATGGAGCATTCAGGCAGATTATATGTTTGGCTCCACCATGTAATTTAAATCATTTGTTAAATCTTGCTTTTGACCTCAGTCCAAGCAGGTTGCCATGGGGTATATGGATGTGTTGTTCCCTGTGGCAATGTTCTCTAGCTATTTATATGGTGTTTTCTTTGGGGAACCTGATCCTGGAAATTTTAATGCGTAGTCTTTAATTTATAACTTATCATTAAAGGACAGTCAAATGGTCCCCAAACTTTTAGCCCATATGTTTCCATAATCCAAATTACAGATTTGAAAAAAAATCGCTTATATAAAACATATATAACATGTAAACATAATATATAAAAATAATCACATCAATTAGAATTAGAAGATGTTTGAGCTACATTGGTTGACTTAACAAAGGGTGATTTTGGCAAATAATTAGCTCATTTACTCTTCCAGAGATAATATAGAGAGGCCTTTCTCACATAAATTGAAAAATTTAAATAGGAGTGAATATTTAAGATGCCAAAGGTGTGTAAAAGTTGTTATATAAAGTGAGTTGCATTTGAAAATATAGGAGGAAAAAAATATTAATGAATCGATAAGGTGTAAGAGGAGGCAGGGTGACGGAGTGGCCTGAGGAACCATTAACAGTGTGGCCTCCGGCTCAGCAGTGAGTAACAGGGCATCCAAAGAAAAGATGTGGTGGTCTCTCTAATGAGGTGCCGACTCCTGCAGCTGAATTTGAATTTCAGGAGACCACTGCTCTGATTTTTAAACTTTTTATTTGATGTTTTCTAAACTGCAAAGTAATCTGTTCTCGTTGTTCCAAGTGCCACAATGTAAAGATGGATAAAGAGAACACCTCTGCCCCTTCTGCTTCTGACCCCCTGCTCCTGAAGGATCCAGTGATAGCCTTCCACACTTGGCTCCTTTTTTCATACACACATATATAAAAATATATTCTCATGCATAATTTTAAAAAATATGTATAGAAATAGGACTGTACTATGCACGTTAATCTGAATTTCGCTTTTTTCATTTGGAATATACCCTAGGAAATCCTGAGAGAGAGTAGACACAGATCTAACTCTACCCTTTGTCTTTTTTTTTCTTGCTTTCTTTACACACATACATGCACACACACCAATTTTTACATAAATGAGATTGTTTAATTAAAATTGTTCTTACATGCTCACTTTTACTTTCTTGGCCTCTCCCTCCCTCCTTCTTTTCTTTCTCCTATTCGCTCTTTTTCTCTCTCAACTCTATACCAACATGCCCAATCTGGTATATATCCTTCAATACTTTTCTCCATTCTCGTGTAATGCTTATGCATAGGCACACGTGCATCCACACACACACCCATAGGCTGATACATTTCACTTTGTATCTTAAGCCTACAAGGTGCTTCAGGTTGAGGTTGGAAAATGTGACCCTTCTTAATCTTTTTTCATTTGATTTATCTTATAAAGGTTCTCAGTGGTTTCGGCTTCAGCCTACTGCTCTTGTTTTTCTACATAAGCCACCTAGGTAATCTTATACCTTCTTACGATTTTAATTACCTCCCTTTTACTGTAGAGGCCCAAATCTACATTCCCAACTTTTGGTTCCTATATTCAACTTGCTGCTGGATATTTCCATCTAATTTTTCCACGGGTACCTCAGATTGAATATGCCCCAATTTCTCCCTTCTCTTCTCTCCTTTGCATCCCTATTATTTATTGCACTTGATGCTACCGTCATCCGTCAAGTTAGAAACCTGCCACTTATAATCAATAACCAAATTCTGCCAACTTTATCACTTAAACAGTTCTTGAGTTCATTCTCCCCATTTCTCCCATTAGTACACTAGTTAGGATATTCAATAAGCCTCATATACATTATTGCAAAAGTCTTTCAACTATTTTTTTAATTCAGACCCCATAACATAGTGGGTCACTGGGGACATAGGCCCCTAGTCTACCAAAGAAAATATTTATTGTTTTTGGTAAGATTGGAAGCCTGATAGAACTGTCCATATAAAGGTTCTATTTGTTCTTTCTAGAGTAGAAAGTGCAAAATATTTATCAAGATTTAAAACAAAAACCGTGAGCATAAGGAGAGGCCGGGCAGGAGTGCTGATATTCCAGGGATAAGAAAAGCAACCAGATCCAAGCGAGTACTGATACTCCATCAACGTGGGAGCATACTCCTACCCCTACCTCCACTACTGCCACCCACCACCCATGCCAGTGCCTTCCATCTGAGACCAGTGATTCCCATGTTATCACTTTCATGTCTGTTCTCCTGTGGCCGGAGTGAGCTACATAAAACAGATTTGATCTTTGTCACACTTAGCATTGTGATACATGGATGAATGTGACTGATCTTAAGGGCTAGGGTCAGTTCAAATTTAACTAACAGAAGAACAACTGAAGAAACAGGGAAAGTGAGTGATGGAGAAAGCTGCCATCAGAAGGCCACTGGATTCATCATGTGGGAGATGGAGAATAAGCTGAATGTCCTCGACTCTCCTGAGGGGTCATACTAAATCACCCACGTGAATGGATTCTTTCCAGACTGTGTTACCAGTCCGTATACTTTGTCTGTGTTCTCCTTTGGACACTAAGACCTAGGATAAATGTCATTTGTAGCTCCCTGAGGGTCGCTTAGATAGTTGCCTACTGGGGAGACAGAGCTTAGGGAGGAGGAGCCGGGAAATGCTGGGGTATGTAACTGTAGACAGAATGGAACGAAGTGTTTGGAAGAAGGTGTAGATGGCAGTGTTGTAATAAAATTGGTAATGAGAGGAAGAGGAACCTGAAATTCTGGTGATGAGTGTTGTTTCAGGGAAATTGTATTCTATTTTATCATTGCTGAAGTTTTTTAGGCCTTTGAAGAACATTTCAGGAATAGAGTGATAAACTAAAATCCCTGCTTCTCATTTGTCATGGACACTCAGCCTCCTTAAAGACTGTTTTGGTAGTTTTGATGAATGTGAATCTTGTGGCCTCAGGATTTTTATATTACAATATCTCAATAGGGTCATAGGATGGAGTGACGTCAATATGAAGTTCAGTCACGTCAATCACCAAGAGCGTTGCAGGATTAATAGGTACTGAAGATTCTTGCTGAGTTCCTTATTCATCTCCTTGGGGAGACTTTCATGCTTCACAAGGAGTTAGGACTAGATTACCATACTTCATTCTGGACACCAACTACCGGAAGTTCCATCTTGCTTTGTGAAAAGCTTGAAAAACATTTCATTAGCCTGAAGGCAGGGTCACAGCATGGAGGCGTTTTATCTGGTTTAGACCCACTCCTGTAGATCAGCCAGGTGCAGGAGACTGAATCTGGGCAGTGTCCGATAAAGCCTGAATTGTTAGGGACCATGGGGGTTGCTTTCTGACGAGGGAAATTGGATCCAACTTGCATTGAGAAGTGGTTTGGTTCTCAGTGTCTTCAGGGAAGGACTAGCACAAGGAAGTTCTGGAACTTATGGGAAAGAGTTGTTGATTCCAAATATTAGTAGGATGCAGATGATTTGGAAATTAAAATGGAAAAAGAATCAAACATTATTCTTTCTGCAGAAGCAAAACGCTAGTTTTCTTGTCAGTTGCATACCTATACATTATAATTTCATAAGCCCTGGCTCCAAAGATGTCCAATAAAACAAATGAGTCATATCCCAAAAAAGTTTGCAATCTTCACGTTTAGGGGCACCAGAAAGAGTGGGAGTTAATAGCAGTATCTGGTTTTCCGTCGCTCCTGAGCTAATGCCTAAATGTGTGAGCGTAGAACAGCTGATGATGCTAGATGGTAGCTGGTCTAAAAGTATTTTCCCTGACCTTATTCCTTAAAGACAGCTAATCATAATCATGCACCATATTCCCATTGACCAATAAAAAATAACTACCAGATATAATGATGTTCCCGTGTGAAAGGGGGAAAGACAGGAGATTTGTGCTGCCCCCTTAGGAAAATTCTCACTTTTTTGTCTCCTCTGCAGGAAGCGTCAAAGGTAAAATGAGATGACCAGCCCTAGGAGGTCGCCCCAATTTATTCAATGCTGGTGGATCAGTATTAGCTAACTGAGGGAACGGGTTTGCTATTTAATCTAGAGTGGAGAGAAAGAGAGAGAGAAAAGGGCCAAGAATGCCTTGCACTTCAGAAGCCCCCAAAATTGTGATCTCAGAGAAGGAAGTAGGGGGTGGGAGACTGAACTCCACACAATTTGTCCACATGGAAGGTAGGTTTTGACAGCACATGTTCAGCTTTGTGCTGGAGAGTAGAGAGGCTCCTGTCACATCTATTGGGGTGGCGGGAAGTTTTACTGTCCGAAGTTTCATTGTGAGGACTCAGCGGCTTCAAAGCTTTTTTTTTTTTTTTTTGAAACAAGGTCAGATAAAATGACTAGGCAAAATGTACCCCTCTCAAGGTCATATGGAAGGCACGATTTTACCCAATGTTTTATCCAATGTTCCTTGCAATACTACCCCATAGAGGGAAATTTCTCTCAACTCCCCTTCCTTCTCCAGCCCTTCGTTAAGAGTTCTCATTGTTTTGGTTTTCCGCACTACAGGATGGCACCCAATGGATGATGAATATACTGTCCTGGAGATGAATTTCAAATGTCGACTCTTCCAGCAAAGTTGAAATTTAGCCAAGTATCTTCTCTCTTTCCTACTTTTTATTCCTTATAATTTCTGGGAAACTTTCCTGCTAGCAGACTTCTCAGACAGTGACAAACTGAATCCTCATTAAAACAAAGAAAGGTTAAGGGGAAAAAATAACCTATTTAAAATGAGGTAACTCACCAGTCTTCCAGCTGTAAATTGACAATAGGATTTATATAAATCCATAATTGTATCTCTTTTACCTGCAGTTAGGCTAGTTAATGATGAAAAAAAGTAGATAGCTGATCGTGTGGCTTTAATGAGGATTCTTTTTACAGAGTTAAAAAAATCCACCAAATTAAATCCTGCCAATTTACTCCATTGCAAATTGAGCACCACCCTGTGAGCAAAAGAAAAAAAAGAAGAAAAAAAAGAAAGAAAAAAAATCATCAAGTAGCTTAAATCAGTTACAGCTAAATGTGTAAGTCAGCATGTGCTTTAGCCTTTAGTCATGAAGAATATATTAGATTTTAAAAATAAATGGCTTTCTGCTGAGTCTTCATTGCAATGGCTTTCTGACTTTTAATTAAATTTTCAGTACTTGTGGATGCTTCCCCATGTACTCTGGCCACAGAGCTCGAATTGCCTCCATCATTAAGTGGAGTGGAAAACCAAATTGGAGATTATTAAGCTTGTTCATTTCTTTGTTATCAGTTGCTGGTGACTCTCTCCTTTTTACTTGTTAAATAAGGATGGAGCTTTCTACCAGGATATTTTCCAAGAATGAAATAAGCTCTCGTAAACAGAGCATGATTAGCCCTAATGCGGGAGCTTGTTAAGTGTTCCTCATTATACGTTTCTGGTCTGTTTCATCAGTGTTAAATGAACTTAATGTAAATTAATAAAAACAGGTTTGCATTATTTGTAACAGGATTGAGAGTAAAGAAGAAAACTGTAAGCAACACTAAACTCGGCAACTAATGTTGAAGTTTGCACTTTCTTTCTGCTGCCCTTTCTGTTCTGTGGAATTGAATAAATGGTTCCGAAGGTTTCATGTTTAATCTTGGAAGGGAGCATTACAGTTTAGGTCTTACATTAGAGATTTTAATTGCTAATTTGGTGCTTTTCTGCAAATTTTGTTTTTGCTCCTTTTGAACTTCCCAGAAATAAAGAAATTTGTGAGAATCATGTATTATTGCAGGAATAATCTTCAACAAAGAAATTTGAGTTTTTATACCAACAGGGTCAAGAACAACATAATTTTGTCTATAGACCTAATAGTTGGTTGGTTTTAAATTCATATTTGTTTTAATTTATAAAAATGAGTTCATTGCAGATGCTTCAAGGCAAATGTGTGATGTAAAATTCACATTGTTTTAAACAGTGACATTCTTAAAATACAAGGCTTCTTCTCCTAATTAAGGAGAAGCCAAACTGAAAAGACACTTAAACATGGACAGAAGGTCAAAAAGCTAAGGGCCACTAATCTAAGTGATAAAATGATTTATCTCTGAGATGTGGAATTAGATGCCTATGAGCAAGTAAGAATAATTAGGGATCCCAGCATTTAAAATTTCAGGACCTTCATTAGCTAAGCAGGATGCCCCTAAATTGCAGACTCCTTTAGATTATACTGTCAGGAATGCGAGGCTATAGGGACTTTGATTTTATGGTTGTCAACGGGGCCAGCAGAGCATCTGTATGTGGTCGTCGTGGTTATGTTACCTCCAAAAACGTTGTAATGCTCACGAGGGCTGAGCTAGTGTTTAAAATTGTGTGAAACCAAGATAAAAGCTTCCACATTGTGAAAAAAGTGCACCATGCAACTGAGGATGCAGTCTTATTTTAGCTTTGTACCGAACTTAAACTTTTTATTGGAACTTAACTTTACCGGAACTTAACTTTCTACTGAAAATTTTGTAGCTCCTCAGCCTAATACTGGATATTAAGTATTTGTTTAACATTGGTGGTAACATATATAGAAAAATCTTGATTTTAACTAGAATTCTCAGAGAATGTCATGTTCACGGTCCAGAAGAGTAAAAACACAGAATGTACTCCACAAATATCACCCATGGCGGATATAACTAATTGTTCACAGCATGCTTTCCTGGTCAAAGTAGATTGGCCTCAGAATCCTTCTCAACGCAGTAATCCAGGCAGATCCTACTGATAGATTGTAGTTGTTTTTTGAGATGAGGCCATTTGGCCATCCCTGTTCTAATTAGAGAAATTTTGGATTAGCTAGATTTAGTTAGAAAATATTTTTTTAACTTTTGTGGCTAAAATATTTTGGATCATTTTCCTGCCTTAGTAGGGCATGACGAACACATTTTAATTGTCACATCATGATTCATTTTAATCTTCACTCCCTGAAGATCTTGTTGTCATTCAGTGCCATCATTATGAAAGTTAATTTTATTTTCATGATGAATTATATATGCAGAAAGTACAGCAGATTAGGCTGAAATTATACTGAACTCAGGATATGTTCTAGACAATTTCTCTATCCCCCTCCCTTCTTCCTTCCTTCTTTTTTTCTTTCCTTCTCTCCTTCCTTCCTAACAAACCCTTGATTCCTTGTGATTTGGCCAAACCAAGAAATAATTTAAGTTTTCCAAAGCATGGCTTGGAGGAAAGGCAGAACATAGACCTTCAGAAATGGCCAGTCAACGTTAAAATGTTATCCATCCGGCTTTGTCACAGGATCCTCCACTTTGAACTTCAGCCTCACTCTTCTTTGCTGCTCTCTGTTTGTCTTCTGCCCTGGTTCTGCTTTGGTCTTATCCTCTGGTATTTCTGTGCTGACTTCCTTGATACTGGCTAGCTCCTGTCCTGGGTCCTTGCACTGGAATAAGATGCACGTAACTCTCTCCTCTCCTACTCTCCAAATAAAGCCTTAAAAATAGATTCTGATTAATTGACACTTTTGCTCGTATAACGCTATTTAACACTTACTGAATATATTAACTAATAACAGCAAACTAAAATGTATCTTTGCTGGTATATAATAAGGACCACCAGTAATTCTATGTGCGTGTGAGTGTGAAGGTCACAGGGAGAAATTTAGGTGTTTCAGAACAACTTCAGAGACTCCAAGTGTTACCTTAATAGAAAGAAGAGAAATTTTAAAGATTTGACATGTGGAGTAAGTGTGGTAACAATAAATGGCTCTAGATTATCACAAAAATTGAGTGATACACAAAAGAGTGACAAGAAAATATTCTTAAAATATGAGGACAAAGGAATGAATCATGTATGTCTGTAAAATATAAATAATAATAATGTGATAATAATAGTGACAATGGTGATAGAAAATATTAATTGAACACTTACTATGTGCTAGGCGCTATTCCAAGAGCTTTACGTGTATTAACTTATTTCATAACCACACGAACTCCATGGGGTAGCTGCCATTATTATCCCCATTTGGTGAATAAAGACACTGAGTTGTAAATGACTTGCTCAATGTAAACAGCTAGTAAATGCCAGAGCTGGAAATTGAATCCAGGGAGCCTGACTCTAGAGCCCACATTTGGTTTGGTTGTGCTTTCTGAAGCTGAGTGCTGTGTTTTTCTCTTAGCATTCTTGAACTTAATTTAAGAAAGAAGCTATTTAGGTACAGTCACTGCCCCATGAGCCAAGCTCTTTTGGCAGAAATATGATGCTAGAGAGTAGGGTAAAAATAGAGGCTTCCGGAGACAGATAGAATATGGGAATATTACCCAAAGGGCATTCATTTTATCAGGACAAAGGTGCTGACCTCCAGGAAATCAGAATGAAACAGAAATCAGAAAAGCATTAGCAAACCTTGGACTTCTGGATAAAAATGGACCTCAGTGTAGGATTAGTCTTCCTTACCAACTTTCCTTATTTCTTTTATGATTGGGCATGGGGGAAGAAATGAGATTACTTGTTATTTTATTGGATGGTTTGAAAATGTTCATAGGCACCAAAGGAGGTGAGTGACCAAAGCTTGGAGCTGGTAGAAATAAAGCAAAAGCTGGCCCAAGCCAAGATGAGGAACTGGGTCAGAACCTACTATCCAGTTAGGCAGGCGTTGTGGAAGCAGAGCACATGCAATGAGAAAGTGGATGTAGGTATTCTAAATAAGTTGCATGGTGGTAATGATGATGGTGGGGTGCTGTGGCAGAGAAGTTCTGACCATTGGTTGCCACTCACGATTATCTGACAAAATTGATTGTTGTGTACCCTGAAATAGTTGCTTTCGAGAACTTTCACTGTGTTTTGGATTGATTCTAAGAAGTTACTTTGTAGAAATAGATTACTACCCTTTTCATACTTATTGAACGTCTAATATGTATGAGGTTTTGTGCTGAATCCTAAGATGAACACAGTGATCCCTGTAGGTAGATTTCAGAAATTATAGGAGTCGTGTTTTCCTTTGGCCTCACTCATCGCTCCTAATATTAGTAGTGCTCATTTAGTTGAGGGCCACCTGGTGAAGGGCTGTCAGCTATCCATTTAATTTTCACTAAAATTCTCTCTTCTCTGCCATCTGCAGGTAATGAAAGAGCCTAGGTAGGTGCTAATTTGCATAATTAGAATTATCATCTCCACCATTCATCATTCTGCATATTGGCTCTTTATTAAATAAATCTACACAATGTGTTAGACCCTAAAAATATGATACAAAAACTTGAAAAAAACTGATAAGGGAGATGAGAATCTGTAATTCTGACTTCTGAAATCTCCAGTTTATTCAGAGAAAAAAAAATGCAAAAGAAGGAATATTTCGTATTCATGTAATCTTAGGGAAATCTTAACAGGTGGTAAGATTTCTTTCTAGAATCCTGGGCAATCTCATCAGTTGAAAGTAATTCCTGTGATATTTAGCAGAAATGAGGATTGCCACAGAGGCTGCTCTGCTGGGCTTCCTTTGGAAGGTTCTTAGAAGAACTTTGAGTGGTTTTCATTCGTGTTTGCCAATTTTGTAGATTTTTCAAACGTGAAATTCGAAAGGCGGAGGGAAACCCTAAATGTATTTTTAAATGATGGTTTATATTTTCTTCACAGACTTTTCAGAGAGGAGTTTTCTGAGAACCAGGTGGGCTCGCATGTCCCTCTGATAGGGCAAAAAGCCCAAACACAGCCAGGCACCTTCCCCCAACCTGCCCTTCTTTCATTTGCCTGTAAATTGCTCTGTAAAACAGTCCATGAGTGAATCAACTGGCATAATTAGGAAGCTATGCAATAGCAATAAGATGATGTAATGATAATAGCTGCAACTTATTAAACACCCAATCCATGGCAGGTGCTCCATGTGCACCATGTCTTTTCATTCTCATGGCAACCTATTCCTATTAGTTGGATGAGAAAACCAAGGCTCAGAAAAGTTAAGTGATCTTCTAAGGTCACCTAACCAGGAAGAGGTGGAGCTGGGGTTCAAAAACAGGTCTGCTGGATTGTAAAGCCAATGCTTTCAACACGATACCATCTTGCTTCCCTATACCACCTGCTTTAAAAAATCTTGTGTCACCTTGGGGCCAGGCTGGTGGCATAGCGGTTAATTTCCCACCCTCTGCTTCGAAGGCCCAGGGTTCGTGGGTTCGGATCCCAGGCACACACCTGTACACTCCTCATCAAGCCATGCTGTGGTGGCATCCCACATACAAAATAGAGGACGATTGGCATGGACATTAGCTCAGGGACAATCTTCCTCAAGCAAAAAGAGGATCAGCAACAGATGTTAGCTCAGGGCTGATCTTTCTCATCAAAAAAAAAAAAAGAAGGAAAAATTTGTATCATCTAATTCATGCCAGAAACAAAGTGACAGCCATTGCCATATTGTAAAGTTAAATACTGTGAGGGGCCAGTCAGCCCCACCCAGATGTTTCTGATCACTGTTTGAAAGCTGAAACGTTGGGTACAAGCTTAAAAAAAGGCTTCCCCAGCCAGGCAGGTGGGTTGGTTAGACGGAATTAAGGCTCAGGAACTCTTTGCTGAGCAAGGTGCTCCTTCCTGTCAGAACACATTTCCGCAGAGCCCTGCAGTCTGCAAGCTGGTGGTACCTCCTCCTGCTTCTGCCTCCTAGCGGGCTGTCTGAGGGAGGCTATACATATGTATTAAGTTATTAAGCGGTGGTATGGGTTCTCACAAGTTCAAACACAAAGCGTGCTGTGTCTCTGCTCGAGCATCTCCAGGAGGGCCTGGATTAATAGAAATGCAAATGGAGCATCTGCACAAGGCCATATGATTAGAGCCTCCCCCTCACACCTCAAAGTCAAGAGCAGAAAAACACTGCATGTGAAATACAACAAAAAATGGTGATATAATATGCAAAGTCTGTTACCCGTTTCAACAGCAGTCAGCAAAACATTTCTACTCACACCGCTCAGAACAATTCTGCCCCAGCTTTATTATGTAAGCTAACGGTTTTCATCAGGATAAACTTGCCGTTGGTATGTTAGAGTCCCTACTGATTCCCTTATTGCTTAAGACTCTGCACCTCCCTGTCTGGGCCACTCTAGAAAGATGCTATTAAAAGGAGAAGTGGGGCTTTCGTTTTTTTACTCTGCTCTCTTCCCCTCTCTAGGGTAGGAATGAAATAGTCAAAGAAGCACTCAGCCCAGAGTTTACTTTTTAGTTTTAGGAAAGGGCTGGTGATCTGAGCCTGCCGGGGCTAGCCTTCCAGCCAGGTCTGGGGCAGTCGTGGGCTTGCCCAAGTCGGTTCGTGCTATGGGACCAAGTCACAGGTTTCATCTCCCTTTGAGTCAGGTAGCCTCCCTCTCTTTTGGGGCTGCCCTCTTAATTCTGTGCACTGGCAGACATCACTCTGTGGCTTCTCAGGACAGGGACCAAATCTCAGCACCTAGCCACAGCAGTGTTCCATGTGGGTATGTGAGATGATTAAATGCATGAATTAATTAAAAAAACGTCTGCTGCCTCTCAGTGCACGCAGTGGGCAGGAGGGGATGGGTGTCAGGGAGTGTGGAACTGTCTCTTTGTCTCGTTTCTTTCTGCTAGTGTTCTCCCTCCCTGAACCTGTCCTTCTCCTTTACTGTAGTCGGCTGACTTAGCATTTGTATGCATATATGGCTTTACAAATAACCTTTCTCCAATCATGACGCTGTGGGGTTGTATAACCGAGTGAGGGAATCATTGCTTTTTCCTGTCTCAGAGCGAGAGGGGCACCTGCGTGGCTGAGAGTGAGTCATGTCTGGGATAAGTTCTTAGTAGATGCCTTGCCCAGGTATTTTCTATATTCAGGCAGCTTCATGCTTTGAGTGACCGCTAAGCGACTGGAGAGCCTCATCAAAACGGATGCTTTATGTTGATCCTTAGTTGTATTTCCAGAGAATGCTATTCATTAGAGAATGTTGCTTACAAATTTTTGCAGTAGATTTTCTTAATCATATAAGGCATCTCATCTCTCTCTCTCTTTTTTTTTTTTTCCAGTTTACTGTTACTGCCCCAATACAGCCCTTATCTCTCATCCTTGCTGCAGCCGTATTCTTCTGGCCTCTGGCTGCTTTCTCATCATTCAGTTATATGCATACACACTTGCAGATTCACCTTTCTAAAGCCTAGCGCTGATTAAGTAAGTCCTCAGCTAAACATGTTCAATGGTTTCCCATCGCCTAATAAATAAAATGCAAGCTTCTTATTCTGGCATTTAAAGCCTTCTAGGATCCGGCCCCCGCCTGCATTTTTCAACACTTTAAATTACCTATACTCCATTCACACCACGCAATTTATAGTTCCTCGTCTCTCTAAACCCTTTAACACCATTTACTTTAAAGTGAAAGCTTCTCCCCTGGTCCATCTCCACTTGTAGACCTGTCCTTCAGGAAGTACCTTAACTGTCACCTTCTGTTTGAAGCCTACCAGATGCATCCCAGGGATTTCTTTGTGTGACTGCCTGTCACACTTTGTCCCCTTTTTTGACCAACGTCCAACTTTCGCTTGTATCCCAGGTAATGTCTACTTGGGTAGATATTTTTGAACAAATGAAAGGATGTTGAGTGAATGAGCATCTCTATCTTATCTCCCCTTAGAGATTGTGAGATTCCTGAGCAGGCAGCAGTGTGAAGTAGCAGAAAGAAACAGGGCTTTGGGGTCAGAGAAACCTGGGCTGGAGTCTCTGCTGGGCCATATATTAACATTGGGACCTTGGGCAAGCTACCTAACTTCTTTGTACCTCACCTCTGTCAATGCTTATGAAATGCATGAACTTTTATTGTAGACTTTTTGTTCATATGCAGATTCCTTAGTCCCTGGAAATGTTGAAAAGCAAATTATTGCTTGTCTTACAGATACAGAGCATTCTCTTCATGTGTAAATCATGGCATGGACTGACATCATAATATACACCACAGACCTAGTAAGATTTCACTTGAAAAATAATGAGGCAGGTAAGTTTTACATGATCACATTAGCATCTACCCCTTTGACAACTAACTCTGAACAATGGAAACTATATGCTTACTTTTAAAGATTGTACATGTTGATACTTTAACTAATTTGGGCACCCAGTAATAGAAATGACACAATGCAGCTAATCCAAATGTCTGATGAGGAATTTCTTGGAAAAAGAAAGAGGAGGGAAAAGTTTCCACAGTGATTTCTTGCATCTGCAATCCTAAATCTAATTTAGTATTAGTGCTCTTGACAGGAAAAGAAATTTCAGGGCAGTTACTCACACTTTTGAAGGTTTTATTTGGTTTAACCTCAGAAATAACTGTACTGATGGTGCTGAGGACTCGCAGATGCAGGTTTTCTCTCTGAAATAATGGACTCTTGAGTTTCTTCTCTTCCTAAAATTAGGTCTGAGATGCTGTCGGGGCTTCCTGATGAGTGACTTTAACTACTAGGTGATGTCGAAACATAAAAAAATAATCTCCCACTCACTTAGTGGGGTATTTTTTTGAGAACATGTAAGAAACCGGGAAGCCTCAGTGACCACGCCATAGATTTTAATGTGATGGACAGTGGGCCTCGCTGAGCCACATGTTCCCATTGTCATGCACCTCCCCTGTGAGCCAGGATGGCTCTTTGTGCCATGGACACTGAATTATGGTGAGAGTTTCATCCATGTCTCAGATACTCTCTGGGAGTCGTTTCTATGCTATTTATAGCATTCTCTCCCTTTTCATGGCATTTGTCCTTTTCTTTCAAAACTTCCCACTGGCCTCTTGTCAAACTACAGTAGTAAACATAAAACTCATTTTTCTGTTGGGCATGAGATAAATAACCAAACCAGAAACAGTCAATCTTACAGCGAACACTACAGGTGTAATATTACATCACGTGATAGCACCGGCAAGAGAAGGAGTTCTAGTTTTGGTGTGGGATGTAGGTCAGCACAGGACTAACTTTCTTTATTTGTTTACTTGTGGTGTTTTCCCTTGTCTGATACAATGCTATGCGAACTCTCTAAAAAGTCACTGACATTTGTGTAGTTCTTTACAATTTGTAAAGAACTTCCCACAAAATTTTTAATAGAGCATCCCTGTAAACTTGGTATTATTTTTATTATTTATATTTTTCTGATGATGAAACTGAGGTGGAGAGGTTTTACAAGTTAAGTGACAGAAACCATGGGCACATTTTAATGGGGTAGTCCTGCCAATGTTGGTTGTCAGAAACACCAGGACTTGGAACTCAACTGGCAGATAACCAAGAACCTGGGGCACTAGACAGAGCCTGGTTTCCAGAGTCTGGAGTAGAACTGGCCTGAAGGTCCAGACCATGGAGTCTAGGGAGATTTGAAGCAGGGATGAAGCCCAAATAAAAGCCCAGCAGGCCATCTAGTGGAAGTGTCCTTCTGAGGGGGCCAGATGAAAAGGCAGAGCCAGGGAGGAGGTGACAGGACAGAACCTTGGCCAGCACACCAGGCTTCGAGTGTTTAGACTAAACATAGGGAGCTGGGGCTTGATGGGAACCCCTGAGTCACTGAGAAATAGCTGCAGCTGTTTCGTAGAGGACATTTGTAGCCTTGACCATGAGCAGAGAGGAGTGGGCTCAGATGTCAGATCATGAATTTGTCAATGTTGAGTTAAATCTTATGAATGACAGTATCCAGAACATACAGCAAATAAAGTGAAGAAACATTTGAACACATATTATGGTGTGAAAATAGAAATAGCACTGCATCTAGGAATTCCCAGGACATCTCTTCCTTCCTTCTTTCCTTTTCTCCTTCCTTGACTTCCTTATCTGTCTCTCTCCTCCTTCCCTCCCTCCCCAGCCCTCTTCATTTTATTTCTTATTGTACAATTTCTTGGCACTTTGCTAGAGACTATGTGAAGCTCTGAGGATGCAATTGTGACTAAGAAAAGCATTTACAAATCTTTTATCACTGAGGAAAGCTGTGTCCCTATCTTTGAATTATTTTTGTCTAAAATGTTTAACTTTTCACTTCAAGTAGGTAAATTCATGAATTGTAAATAAAAAAATGATTTGGGATGCTCATTCGGAGTGTCTATGTGTCTGCGTGTGTGTGCATTGTGTGTACACACACAAAGAAATATATTACTTACTGATTGGGGTGTTCAAATGTGATAAGGAATACCCATACTTTGAAGTCATAAATTAACTTTTCATATATTTTGTATCTTTAACATAGCTCATCCCATTTATGTAAACACAGCAAACAGTCAATAAATATTTGTTGATTTACTATCTTTTTTTCTACTAACTCCAAACTTTCTAAAAATCTCTGGTCCTGAAAAATAATGATTTGTATTTCACTATTTTAAAACCCTCTTCCTACAAGATTTAAAATAACTCTCTATTAGTCTTCACCTTGCCTTCATTTGTTGGCTGGGTACTTAAACAAAGCAGGTATGAAGATAGAATGGGGGTGCGTGAAGGTAACTCTCCGGGTAATTTATAGGATCCCAACCTGTTTGCTATGCATGCAAAAGTGTTTACAGCCTGAACAATGGAGACTGCCTTTCTATGTGGACAACAGTGAGCCTGGGCAGCGAGATATATTTTTAATTAGTATCTTAATTAATAAACATTTTCCTTTATAGAACGGAAGACTATACAAAAACTCTGCAATGTTCAGGAAGTGGGTGGAGGAGTTAATCAAAATATACAGGCTTACCCCAGAGATCTAACCATTCAGGTCCCTTTCTTTTCAGAGAATCTACAGGTTAATGGTCCTGAGATAACTTTGAAAAGGATATAGCGCTAAATCAATGAGAGGTGTTATTAATATTATTACCATTTAGTATCAACAACTCATCAGCATGCTGTTTCCCTAGTTCACAATACCAATATTTAAAGCACTGGATAGATTTAAGCTTTATCTTCATGAGCTTGTCACTGAGATTCAAGTACAGTTTATATTCCTGGAAAATACAACCTAATCTTCTAATTATATATGTCTATTTTATTTGAACTCATATATTTCAAAATCTCCTCCCTGTGCATAGTCTTTCCAAATGATTGCCCACATCAAAATTATACAGGCAAAAGGAGGAAGAATCAGCAAAACAAGAAGCTAGATTTGGGGCTCATATCATTTTTCGTGCTAATTGCTTATCTTTGGAGCCTATTCTGGGACGCCATCAGGAAAGGGATTTTCAGTGCCATGTATATGCCTCATGTGGGGCCTGCCAGGACTCTTAGAGGAAATGAACAGCAGCTGTGATTCCAGAAAATCCCTACTTCAGGTGATATGGGGAAACAGCAATTCCTCTACCTACAGAGACTTTCACCTGAGATTTTCCAGGGGCTGATCCCAATTCATTGTAACTCCTGGCCCTTTAGGAAAGATAAAGAGGCAACTAAGGAATATCCTTCCACTTTACAGGTATGCTCACCAAAGTTATTGGTCCCAAGTTGTAGACTGGGGTCAAAGATAATACCTGGTTCTGAATTTATTATGTAGGTAATTCCCCAACTTAAGTAAAAGATCAGGTAGGACTACAAAATCAAATAAAGAAAAAAGAAAGTCTTTACAATGGCAACAAAATGCACAAAGGACCCCCTCACTTTTCCCAGTCCTTCACCTTCCAAGAAAATATTTGGCTAATAATTACTTCTTGTCTTTTTCTATGGAGACAGATTTATTTCAGCCAGACAGCAGGAGCAGACCTGAGACCAGATCCGAAAAATGGACTTGGCCAATTGGAGTCTTTTGGGGCATTAAACAAGTTTCTGGTGAGAAGGTCAAACAGAACAGGATGCATTAAGAGATGTCTTGAGGTAGAGAAAAGCCACGATGGGCCATGTGCTGGCTGAAGAAAGCCAAGGAAGCTGGCTGATAGAGAGGAGAGTGAGCCACTGACCAGCATGAATCAGAGATGGATCATGAAGACCTGCGAGAAACGTGAGTTGTTCCCTAGAGCCCTCAGGAATTATCCCCAGTGAAGCCTGTTCCAGTTCTTGGACTCCTTTAAGATCACTATCTTTGTTGTTACTCCAATATATCCTTACATTAACTTACTTGTCATCTCCCCAACGTTTCCTTGAGTCAGTTTTCAGTGATGTTCTGCTCCTTGCAATCAAATCAGCTAGACATAAACCCCTCTTACAAAAACAACCAACACTCTTCCTTCCCTCGAGGAAACAACCAACAACATTCCTCGGCGTCTATTACAAAGCAGGGTTGCGTTTATCTCTAACGAGAGGGGGAACATAGGTGGTTGGCAGGCGCCACCTTTTTTTTTTTTGCTCTGCTGATTTGTTCCTCTTTAATGTAACCATGGTGGAGATCAGATCATCTGAACCCATAGTTCTCAACTAGCCCTTATGTAAGTGAGTAATCTGCAAATGAGTGATACGCAAAACCTTTGAAAGTGAAGACTGAACTGAGAGTCTTGTCTGGGGTCTTAGTGGTTTCTAATAATCCTGGCAAACTCCCTTTTAGAAATAGAAGAACTTTATTATTAGTCCATTCCTGCTTGCAGGAGGGCAGGAGGGAGGGCAGGAGGGAGGGCAGGAGGTGGGAGGGGGAGGATAAACTACTAACTGAGCTTTGCGTTACTTGGCCCTGAGTCATCAGGTGAAGTTCCTTGCTAATCAAATTTACTGGTTAACAGGCGGATTGTCACAGACAGCAATGCCCTCCTTCAGTCTTTTGGGAAGCTGCTGAGCTGAGTCAGGGGTTTCCTATAGCCCTGTATACGTGATGCCAATACGTCAACAAAGCTCTGTTGCTAGCTGAGAATCCCTTAGGCGCTGCTGTGTTGCAGTTCTCTAAAGTGGTGGGAGAAAGAGGGAGCTGGACCTGTTCAGATTTCTTGAGAAAAGTTCTGAATTCATTGTTATGAGGGAGGTATAAGATGGAGGAGGATGTGGGGTACTACCGATACCCCAGATCTGAGAGAGAAAACGTCTCTCTCCACCGTGAATTTGTACACAGTGGTATCTTCCTGCTGTGTTCCTGAAATCAGCGTCTGGTGTTCATGCTCTCATTGCCAAGTGATGGATCCCGGGCATTTTAGGTAACAAGCTACCTGCTGTCTGAGTGGAAGTATTTAAATGCCTGCTGTTTTTCATCATGCAAGTTGTTTCCCCCTATGTTTCTCCTGCTAGGGAGCAGGGCTGCCATATGTACAGGGCCACATGGCTGGCAAAACATGAGGATCATGTTTGGTGTTGGATTTATTTTATGGCATAACATTCCTGGCAGTTGGGCTTATGCTGGATTTGCTTTGGCAATTCTAGGGGGAAACTATCATCATTAAGCTCTAATTTATAGAACATCCAGTGGGTTCTAGTCTTAGCTGAAAGGCTGGGGGCCTGTTAGTGTGACTAACGTTGCCTAACAACTAGGATGAATCGTCATACAGTAGTAGTCCCCCATTATCCGTGGTTTCGCTTTCTGTGGTTTCAGTTACCTGCAATCAGCCATGTTCTGGGAGCAGATGATCCTGCTTCTGACACATTGTCAAAAGGTCAACAGTAGCCTGATGCTCTGTCACAATGTCTACATCATTCACCTCACTTCATCTCATCACATAGGCGTGGTATCTTCTCAATCATCACAAGAAGGAGGGTGAGTACAGTACAAGATATTTTGAGTGAGACCACATTCACATAGCTTTTATTACAGAGTATTGTAACTGTTCTATTTTATTATTAATTACTGTTGTTAATCTCTTACAGTGCCTAATTTATAAATTAAACTTTATCATAGGAGTATATGTATGGGAAAAAACATAGTATAAATAGAGTTCCGTACTATCCGTGGTTTCCGGCATCTGGGGGTCTTGGAACTTATCCCCCTGGCTAAGGGGAGGCTACTGTGAATACTTCGGACGTTAGCGTCAGATGGGAGAGTGGTTCAGTGTTAAGGAGTGCTTAAGAGTTTGGGTTCTGGAGTGGACAGGCCTACATATGGATCCAGGCTCCACTTCTATTTCCGTTTGGCGTGGAGCAAAGGACCTAACTTCTCCAAGTCTCAGCTTCCCCATTTGTGAAATAAGGACAAAAAGAGTATCCATCTCACAGGATTGTTTTGAGTATGAAGGAGACAATGCCTGTGAAGCCCTGGCCTTACGTCTGTCACATGATGAACATTCAGTAAATATTGGCTTTGTTGGCTTGTGTTAGATGTGGACAGCTGGTCACTTCTTATTCTTCTCTTGGATCTCCCTTAACCCAGTTTACAATGCTCAAAGTATTAGACAGCCTATAGAAAAGAAGTAAGATTCATTTTCTACTTTTTTCCCTTAAATATTTTAGGAAAATGAGCTTTGCAAGATTCATGCCAAATGTAAAGAGTATAAATGCTGGCCTTTTTTGGTGGTCCTGCCTTTTAGAAAATATTATAGGTACATGAGCCATGAAGGCACTGTGATAATAATTCTCTGTGTCGTAAGCGTCTCATTAGGGGTTATCCTTAGTTTTCTATTGGTGACTTTAACAAATTTGTTCAATTTCTTCTTTTCTGTTCCCACTGACTATAGCCCTAGTTCAAGGTCTAGGCACATCAATGGAATCAAAGAATCATAAATTCTTGGTTGAAAGGGACTTGAAAAGTTATCCATTCTTGTTGCAGGTGGCAGCTTGTTCTTTTGTCATGTTTTGGGTGTACTCTAGTAGTTCTGGAAAGATCTTATGGAACAAGTGTTAAGAAGGCATTATATGAAGAAAAGAAGGTGATTGAGATGTAGTGTCATAACAAAGTCCATGAAAGCTTTTTGAAGGAGTGGACAAAGAAAATAGATGAAGAAAAAAACCTGAAGAATAACGTTTGAAAAATTAGACTACGTAAGAGTGAAGTATTTG
Source organism: Equus quagga (assembly GCF_021613505.1). Lineage (NCBI taxonomy): Eukaryota > Metazoa > Chordata > Mammalia > Perissodactyla > Equidae > Equus > Equus quagga. Next base: position 25,601,688 of record NC_060284.1, on the reverse strand, counting down.
AATTATACCACAATAAGAAATTTTCTGGAGGTTTTCGGAATGAGTATCATAGTATTATAAAGTTTCATGGAGCATATTTTGAAGATATCTTAAGCAGCATCTGCTTTCTAGAAGGTCCAGAAAAAGGAGCTCTCTCCTTCCGGGGAATTGTTAAGATTTCGAATATTGTGATCATGACTTCATTTCTGAAATTATAATTTAGGGACCAATTTTATCTTTTTTTTTTAAGTATGCTTTTTTGGTGAGGAAGATTGGCCCTGAGCTAACATCTGTTGCCAATCTTCCTCTTTTTTTTTTTTCTCCCCAAAGCCCCAGTACATAGTTGTATATCTAGTTGTAGGTCATTCTAGTTCTATGTGGGATGCCACCACAGCATGGCCTGATGAGTGGTGTGTAGGTCTGTGCCCAGGATCTGAACTGGCGAACCCTGGGCCACCAAAGTGGAGTGTGCGAACTTAACTACTCAGCCATGGGGCCTGCCCCCAATTTTATCTTGATCTTTTTTTGTGTGTATGAAGTACAAGATTTGCCTGCAAGTTGTGAAAGTCATGATAGCAAATAATCATGTATAGAAAATAACCAAGATATTGTTCAGCTATGAAAAAACCCAGCAATGATGCCAAATGAGCTGAGAAGAAAAAGGAAGATGTACATTCATGTTTTTCATTCTAAGTGCCAAAGTTGGATAGTTGAGAAATTAGCCTGTTCATCTTATATTCCTGGAAAAATGAAAAATGAAGTCTCTGCAGTGAAACATAGCCAGAAGAAATGCCAAATTAACAGATTACACTGGCAGCTGTAAACAAGCTAATTATTTTCTCTATTAGAGCAATAGAATATGTATAATACATTGGACTCTTGTTACCTATAGAGAATTGCTCAGTTCTAGCAAGACAGAGGCAGTACCAGTGGAAGAACATTTGCATGACAGAACATCTATATCTATAGGAGAGAACACAACAGTTTACCAGAAAATTAGGAATATTATTGAGGAGTCAGCCTGGGCCAGTCTAATTAGTTACCGTTGAGTCATTACCTGAGATGCAGCAGATGACCTTGTAACCAACTCAAGTATTTCAACCTAGAAATTTCCCTAATTATAATTGTTTGGATTATTAGTTTAGGAGAAGGCCCAAAGAAGAGAATGAGGTCATAATTAAGGGATCCTGAAGGGAACACTCTATAAAGAAGCCGTATGACAGAATTAGATCAGATCACTGGAGATGATAATTTTGTAGAAGTGTATGTTCTTAAATAAATGTGTAAATATGGGCATGTCTTTCAGAAATAGCCATTTAACTGATTTAATCCTAAAAGTTTCTTTCAAATGCACATGCAAATTCAAGATTTAAATCAAATGAGTGGGAAATGTCTTCATGAATTAATATCATAAAGTGGACATTTCAGTGGGTCTTGTGTAATGTAGGCACTTAGAGAACTTGTAGCGAATATGATTCCTGGAGGAGAGTGAGGCAGTGGAGATGGGTGATAACCACTCTCAATTCTTGACCCCCTATCCTCACTCTTTCAAATACGGTGCCACAGTTTTTGGAAGTACCTCAGAGCTAAAGTAATCATCTGTATAGAGACGTGGGCAAAAGTTGAAGCACAGTTTCAAGAAATTCACTCAGGAATACAAGTTGATTAAGTCTTCCCATTGACTATGGAGGACCCTGGAGAGCTCCAGCCTCTGGAAACAAGATTCCAGATGTTGGGAGACAAATAAGGAAATAAACAAACTCCTCTGATTCTCCAACAACGATATGACTTCTCCTCTCACCCACCTGCAGACAAGCAGGATTTCTGATTGCCAAGCCTCTGCCCTAACCATGCTTGGAAAACACATTTTCTTATCTGTGCAATAGGTAACCTGTTTCTATCATTTATTTCTCTCAGCCAGCCTAAAAATATTCTACCCGTGACCCCCCTCCCCCATTTTACAGATGAGGGAACTGGGACTTAATGGAAGTCACACAGCTAGTAAAGAGTTGAACTAGGATTTGAACCAGTTCTCTTGACCCTAAAGCTGATGGTCTCGTCTGCCCCATCGTGCCACCTCCTCAGGTCTGTGAAATGTCCCTTTCAGGGACATTTGCACTTTATGCTATAGAATGTAAGGTTTTGACTCATGTTAGGACTTTCTAGCACTGTTGAGCCGGTGGTTGGTGTATTTGTAGGGTGGTGGACCCCTCCTCTCCTCCCTGAGGTCATGCATTTTGTTGTTTAGGTCACAGTTTGGCTTCACCCCCAGAATCTGAGTTTATAACTGTGGTGTCGTTATCAGGTTTTTAAACTATGTGTGCAGGTGAAGTGCCGCATAGAAAAGGAAAGAACTAAGTTCTGTCTCCATTTTAGGAGAAGGAAGCTGAAAGTCAGGTAAAAATTCTTGAGAGATACAGGTTGTGGTATATTAACAGGGTTGAGGCAAAAGCCCGGGTTTTGGCCTTTCCTATCAGTGCCCTTTCTCCAGACCTTGTAACCACCATTTATTTATATAAAACTGGAAACTTTCATTTGCCAACCTAGAAAACCCTCCAGCTAAGCCCAGCTCACTGTGTGGTTAACAAGGAAAATTCCTTTAAAATGACTTTTTTCTTGCTTAGTGTTGCTGGCATCAAGTATAGTTATTTATATGTTTTCCGTTTGCTACTTGATTTATTTTAGAGACTGACACTTTTACAAGCTGACATCTCAGCATACAGACACTCTTTTTACTCTGCTGAATGCAGTTGATGCTACTTACTTGATGCCATGCCGAGAAAAATCTAGTTAAAGGTTTCTCTTTGTGCTGCAGTCCATCACTCCTTTTACAGTTGTTCATCGCGAAGAGTGTAAACTGCCTCCTAATTTTGGCATCTGCTACCTGCCTTTCTGGCTGCTCCCTGTTGCTTCCTGATGTCACTCTGTCAGGTAGACACTTGAGGATTTCTTTGCTATCCAGGTGTGCAGCAAATTCAAAATTATTTCATAGTTTTTCTAAAGCTCTTGTTGAGATGATTGTGATGGATGAGTGATTAATAGGAAACTGTGTATTGAAACAGAAAATTGATCAGCTACTGTCAGCTGGTTATTCATTTATTTATTCCACTATTTGAAAAACATTTATTGTTTGCCTATAATGCACCAGGAAATTTACAAAAAATAAAGTCCCATACCCCTCCAGGAGTGCTCAGTCTAGTGAACAATTGCATGCTCATCTGTTTGATGGAACTCCAGAGTAGGTCAACTTGCCTCCGATTTTTCCATTCTTGCTGCTGCTTTCTTTTCTTCCGTGTCTTTTTTCTAGAGCGCCCTACACTAGGACCCCATTCTTCTGGCCTTTCTATTTTCCTCTCTAGCATCAAAGTATACCTGTTCTATTCTCCTTTCTCTTGGGCTTTGTCCTCTCCTTTGGGGATAACTGACAAATTTGGTGAATAGACCCACACCAGTGTGTTTGTGCTGTACCCTTCCTGGTCAGAGATGTCACTTTTGGGAATAGAGTTCTTCAGGTGCCAGGGCCATGTGTATGGGCATTTGTTAGCTCCAATATTGGTTAGGCTGCTTTATTAGAAATTGAAATAAAGAATGCTTAAACAAAATAGTAAAATCATTTCTCTCTTATGTGAAAGTTTGAGCTGGTAGCTCTTCAGCAGAGTAGGGCAGCTTTGTCTGATGAGGTAGAAAACACCTGGATTCTTTCTATCATGCTGGGCCACTATCCTCGAGGGTGTTGACCTCATCCCCAAGGCAGGCTCACCACCATCATACCAGGGTCTTGCCACACGGAAAGTGGGAAAGAGGACATGGAGGGTAAGCAGCTTCCTTGTAAGGATATGACCTGGAAGTTGCACAAACCACTTTTGCTTAAATCTTATTGGCCAGAATTAAGTTCACGGGCACACCTACTTTAATGGAGTGCTGGAAAATGTTGTCCCTGGCTGAACCTAGCTAAAACCACAAGGGGATTTTTATTAAGGAAAAGAAAGAGGGCCAGCCCTGGTGGCCTAGTGGTTAAGTTTGGTGAGCTCCATTTCAGTGGCCTGGGCTCGGTTCCTGGGTGCGGACTTATATCACTCATCTGTCAGTGGCCATTCTGTGGTGGTGGCTCACATACAAAAAGAGGAAGATAGGCAATGGATATTAACTCAGGGTAAATCTTCTTAGCAAACAAAGATAGAGTGGATATTGGGGGAAATTAGGTATCCCTGACTCAATGTATGTATCGAATTGTTCATAAGAGAAGGACCGTGTGGGCTATTTCAGTTCATAGGGGAATAAAACAGAGAAAAACAATGAACCTGTACACAATACATCATTGCAAACATAAATGGTTGAAAACTGATTATATTTCAATTGGCTGTTGATATATTACTTCTATTCCTTCCCTCAATGTTTTCTGAGGAATGCGTGGGCAGTAAAGAGATCTATTCCAACTGAAATTGGCACATTAACTCTTTAAGGAGTCGTGTTATTTTTTTAAGTGGTGTCATTTAAAAAAAATTTCTTACTATTCTCTCTCTACCACTTGAATTGATCGGTATTTGTCTGGTTAGGCACCTCTAGTCAGCCTTGGAGAAGCTGTTTTCATGCTAATGATGACTGCTTGCTACCCTGTTATGGATCCCGTTTTGAAGCAAAGTCTTTCTAGTCTAATTTGTTTTTAGTCAGTTCAACAAATGTGTAATGAAGACCTACTTTGTATCTGGGACCAGATACTGTGCTGATATAAAAAGATACAATCTTTGTTTTTCAGCATCTCACAAGGTAGGAGGTGAGACAGACAAATACCTAAAAATCTTTGAACACAAGGTAGACTGTGATAAGTGCTAGGCTAGAAATACAAGTAAAGTACTATAGGAGCACAGGAAGAGAAGGGAATTCTGAATGTGAAGGTCAGGAGGCACTTCATGTAAGCTGTGGAAGTTAAGCTGGAGAAATGGCTGGTATTTCATTTGGCATGTATGGGGCAAAGGCTTTCCTGGGCAAGTTTGTAGTCCTTAAATGGATTAATGTTGCTGGAACTTAGTGGGTAAAAACCAAGGGAGGGGAGGAGAAGGGTGTTGCCATGAGATAAGACTGGCAACGTTGATTTTTGGAGTCAAATTGTTGAGGTCTTTGCATACTGAGGTAAGAAGCTAAGAAAACTCTGGGGCTGGTGTATAGGATGTCTTCAATATTGAGTATGAGAGTGTGTGTGGGCATTTGGGGAACGCGGGGCCTTGAGCTGGGGGGACTGGTTTAGAGGTGATATTATTAGTCTAGATGTGAAGAATTAAGAGTGTAAACTAGAACAAGAGCATAAATGTGGGAATAGAACAAAGATTGTGAGGGTTTGGTAGTAACTGGCTTCAAGGGTGAGAGAGAGAATCAGAGGAGGACTGTCAGTTCGAGCCTGAACTGCTGAGAAGGTGACACCGCTAATCAGATGAGAAACACAAGTAAATTTGTAGAGATAATTAATACCCACTCCATCCCAGGTCTGTTGTGCAAAGGATATCCAAAGGCCTTGGAAAACAAAGTGCAAATAAAATGCAGGATGACATTTTAACCTACACGTGCAAGTGGGCTGTCTGGGATGTTCCTCCCTGATGGCGGGGACCATGGCTGGTTATTCCCCACTGGATGCTCAGTGTCTGGCAGGGGCCCAAAGAACGTTAGCACAAAGGGTTCCAAAAAGTCCTTAATAAAGGAACGTGTTAAACTTGGTTTAACCCAGGAGTTCATTTGGCCCTGAACCCTTTTGATGAAGCTATCCTATAAATGCTTCCCAGAGAATTCTCCAGAATACACTTTGAGAAACACTGCCTCAGGGAATATATGATTAAGGGTTAAATGGATAAGGTGAACATCCTAAAGAGAGAAGGGAACTGGGGTGTCTGTCTGTCTGTCTGCGTGTCTGTCGCTTTCTCTAACAGAACTAAAGGTAGTGAGATCTTCGGAAGGAGTGTCCCCTGGCAAAGACACAGCCACAGAGAAGGACTGGCTGACCTCTTCCCCCCCACCTGATCACAGGTTTTAATAGACTCGCCATCAATTTTAAAACGTGTCTTTAAAGCTCTAAATATGGCCCCAGGACTTCACTCTTTAGACTCGAGTTCAAGATGATGGTCACAAGCATGTCCTGGAGGCAGTTTTGGGCACTTAAAAAGCTTCATTTAGTTTTCAAATGTTTGTCTGTGCTCCCAGCACCGTGGAAGCCCAAGAGAGACTTTCAGAATTCAATAGAAGGAAGAGAAAGGAATGGAGCCCAGGATTTAATTATTTTTTATTGTATGACACTAGCTCTGTTAAAGGGGAAACATGGCAACACACACACAGGCACACGCACACTGCAGAATTTATACTTAGCTGGTGTATGGAAACTTTTTAAAGGATGGACAATATGTGGAGAAGCACGTCAATGCCACAAATATCAGTGATGTTTATTCTTTTGTATGGAGGGTTTTTAAGAAGGAAAGCAATACTTTTTTTTTGATTTATTACAGATAGCCTTTTAAAACGTAGGCCTCACTGAAAAATTACAAGGCATTTTAGTAATTCCTGCTTTATATATGGCAGTCAATTTTATAGTAACCATATTCCATAGGCACTCTTTTACAGTGATCAAGCCTGGAGTCGAGCCTTGGATGTTTCCTGGTTGCACTAAAGCCTATGTTCTGTTACTACTTATTTAGTAACTAGTGGCCATGCTGCCTCTTGTCAAGAAAGACTATTTCATGATGATTAAAGTGCTAGAAACCCAAGATTTATGGCTCTTTTGCTTAAAATGCTCATGTGGCTCTTGTCTGATTAAAGGTACCTATCATTGAACATATTTCATTTACAGTGTAATTCTTGGGTTACCAAGGTAACATTCAGGTTAATCAGCGGCACCACACTTTGTCTAATTGAGGGAGAGCACTTCAGCTCCCACTTCAGTCCCTGAAAGATAACAATCTTTTTCTTTCATTTTTTTCAGTCTAACATTTGGAGGCTGTTTCAGATGCTCTTGACTTCGGAACCATCTCCCTCTCTGGCTCTGACACATGGTTCTATGCCCTCATAGTGGCTGTGCTTGAATAACTGGCTCTTACAAAGGCCATTTCCCTGTTTGCTCTATGTAAATAGAATCACACGTTAGGTACTGTTCTCTGGAATTGTAGTAAGATGGTTGAAGTTGTAATTTTGTATATTCATATTAGCACATTGGAATATGTTTCCTGTTTCCTTTGGTCTTCCTGGTTTTCTGCGTGCCTGGCCACTTGAGCGAAGATGAAGGAGAAATCACATTTGAAGCAGGGGTTAAGGAGACTTGGCTGAACTTCCTAAAACTTTATGAGCAAAGCTGTTGGCCAGAAATTCCATGTGTTGTTTTAACTCTGTTTTCTTACTGCATCTCCCTCTGAAAAAGTGCAAAGAGTTACCCCATTGGCCAGCTGCTAGTTGCTGCACTGAAGAGTCGGATACGATTAGCATCAACCAAAGTTAGAAATGGATAGCTGAGGGTAAATGTTTTCGAGTTGTTGAAAACAGAAGTATGGACTTTAACATCCAACCTCGGGAGCCGTTGTTTGAGAGTGCCAGTCTATGAGATCATGTAACAGCAAGGCCTCTAAAAAATCACTCTACGTCTGCCCGAGGTGCTGATATTCAGTTAGATGAGTTTTGGCCTTGACTAGAGAGAAATCTAAGTAAAACTGGTTATGATTAGGAAAAGGAAAAACGATCTCACTGTTTTGTGTTCTATAGGAGTTTATAGTTCTTTCATATCAATGAGTAAGATTTTAAGCATTTTTATATATTTGCTATAAATATTTCCCTAGTTTGCTGTTTACTTTTCAATTTTAATTCTTTTGAATGATTTAAAATTTATATGTAGTTAAATCAGATGATTTTTCCTTTTAATTTCTTTCACTGTTTTAAGCTTAGAATGTTTTCTTTCTAAAACTTTGGTATTTGATACTATTTCTTCTAGCTTTTGATAGATTAATTTTTTAAACCAACTGTACTTTTTTTATTCACTTGGAATTTATGTGGGTCCATGGTACAAGATAATGACTAAACTGGCTTCTTTTCCTAATGAGTAATAGCATTATTTGTTGATTCAGTATTCCTCTTCTCTGCTGACTTGTGATTTCTCTTCCGTCATATATCATATATTCGTATGATTTATTTCTGAGCCATCTATTCTGTTCCATTGGCTTGTCAGTCTATTCTTGTGCTATAATCATGCCTGTTTTAATTAGTATTAGTAATTGGCATGCATTAGCATTCAGTAGAGCTGTTCTTCTAACAAGGAATGAGGATTCTTTTGTACCAGAAGTTAGCAGGTAAGCTTCTTAATTATAATTTTATTATCAACTTACGAAACAGTATCATATAAATCTATTTGCATTTAAATATATATGTAGGCTCAAAAAGTATAATAAAAGCCTATCCGCTCAGCTTTAGACTAACTTTCTTGTATATTTGAAGAGCTGTTTTTCTATTTATTTCAAAACATCTCAAAGAGATATTCAATACACACTATATGTCCATGCCATGAGACCTGGTTTTAGAGAACTTACTCTGTTCTAAAAGCAATCTCCCATTAACCCTGGGCACAAAACAAGGTGGAGAAGGATAAAAATGGGAAAAGCTGCCGTTTTATACTCCAGTATTAATAATTCAATTATGGACACTCTGGAGTGGTAGGATTATGCCTCTTTCTTGCCCCTCCTCGCCTCTTTTTCCTTTTAAAAATACTTTTTAATTTAATTATGAATAGGACAGTTTCAGATGATACCTTTTAGCTATTCAAGCACTAAATTATATATCCTTGCAAAAGTAGTCATGATTCTAGCAATTATTATGAATTTGAGAATGTTGATCTCGTATTCTCCTTTGGCCTAAGATCTGAATCCTTGTTTGAATTTAACATCATCCTAGTATATTTATTGTGTTATACACATTACAGGAGACATGTGTAATGTAAACCATCTATTTTATTCTAAAAAGCACAGCCTGCTCTAGATTGATTACTCCGTTTACTAGAATTTAGCTGTTTTCAAATAAGGATTTTTAGCCAGATGTAATCTATGGAAGTTTTTCCATGTTCTAAGAATTAGCATTTAATCTCTGTTTAGTTGAAATTTAGTTAGCGATGTTGACATCTCTGCATTTTAACACTGGGATTTCTTTGTGGGACTCAGTCCCTTTCAGTCAACTTAATATCCCATCTTGGTCTCTAAGGGACTATAATTGAGTTTAGGCTACTTTTAAATAGCGATAAGGACAGGGAACACAGATGGGCATTTCATTGATTAACACTAACCCTGGCCTAAGGCCCCAGTGTCAGGCATTAGATTAGGACATTATGAAGAGAATGACAGAGTTTTGGTACTTTATTCGTCTCAATAACATTCTTTCACATATTAAGTTTATCCCCTGCTAGGTAGCTACTTTATCATGCAGAAGACCCTAATCCACTGATGTGACTCTCTCCGCTCTCACTTTGATGCAGCCTCTGTTTACAAGAGTAATGCGGCCTGTGTAAGACAAAGTACCCGGGACAAGGACAACTGAATAAAGCTTTTAGATGCACAGTGATCCGACCTAAAAACAAAACCAAGCAAAACCCACTCTGCACGCACACACACACAAACATAGACGCAAACCCACAGACACAGGCACGCATGCACACACAAATGCCAACAAAACTGAGGCTATTTTAGAAATGCAATTGCGATGCTTGCATCCTGAGGAATCAGACATTAGGATTTCATCAAGAAGACCCTACGTTACTGATCTCCTTGTATGGCACTTTATCTTTTCTTCACCTTTGACCTTCCTTTCAGGCTCTCTTCAAGGCATCGTGAATGTAAGCCCTTGTGGTGTTCTTTTAGAAGTAGGATTGCTGCCATCCCCTCTGGTGAATTGAAGCAGCTGCCGGAATCAGTGACAAGGTTGGGTCCAGACTTGGTATCCTGGCTGGGAAAGAGATTATGGGTCAGTCCCCAGTGCTAGGATACAAAAGATTCAAGCAGTTCAGGATTTTTTGGATATCCGAAAAAGATTTCATGAAATTTGTAAAGATCTAACAGTGCATTGCAGATTTCATGTGGTCTAAACAGCTTATACTAAGTCAAACTCTCGGTAGTCAGTAAATGGTGTTTTCACAGCTAGGCAGTTTTTCCAAGATCGAACGGCACTGCAATAGTTTAATTCCACCAAATTGCCTGCTTGCCGGATGAAGCAGGCTGGCCTTTGACGTTGAGCTGCTTTAGCTCTTAAAGGGTATCCTAACTTTAGAGGACCCCTGTCTTCTGCTGTGAAGATTCACATGCTCACCCCAGTAAATTTAAATGATCAAGCAATGCCCTTTTTATCCTTTTTATTCTTCAGAGCATAGCAAGTTATAAGGGTAGATACTGTAGAAAGTCTGATATATACATATTTTTTTCCATAGAAACAAACAATACATTAGAAGACTTTATGTTATCCTTTGTCATCATCTCATCTTTCACCAAATTCTCGAGAGAAAATCTGCTTTGAGATTTACCCAGCGTTGACAGTTTTAAAAAAATTGTAATATTTTTGTCTAATTATGAAGAAAGATGTATTTTGATTACATGTTGAATTTGTAAATTCTGATCCTCCGAAATACAATCTACCAAGATCGGCAGCATTTTGAAGGGAAAGAATTCGGTGTATTCCTCATAGCCTTTCTCTATTTTCTTTCACTTACTTTTCTTCCAAAAACTTCTAATAGGAATCCACAAGATGGTTGTTTGGCATTGTACGGAGAACTTTGTTTGTTATAGATAGTAAGAAATAAACAAAAACGGGAAAGGCCCATTTTTAAAAGGCAGAACATGGGTGTAATCTGCATATTCGCATTAGTGACTGCTGGAATGGCCGAAGAGCAATTTCTCTGGCATTGACCATCACTGAGGTCAGGGGCACACAGGCACTCACCCAGTGTCCTCCGCACTGTCCTAAAGCAGCCTCTTTCAGTGGAGCAGGACTAACTCAGGGAGAACGGAAGTTTTTAGCTCTTCAGAGTGGGTAGTATGTTTTGGAGGCAAACAGTGCTGGTTCATGCTACTCCTTTCCCAGTTAATTAGAACCCTGCTAACTCATCTGCTTGGATTAACTCAATAAAAATCCACTGGGAACACAGTATGACCCAAGAGTACACGCTGCCACACTGCACATCTGGAGTGCCGACTCTGGAGCTTCCTGCCAAGAACTCTGCCTCCTCCAGGCCAGGGCGCTCATCCTATCAGAGGAGTAGAAAGCTGCAAGATATCTGAAAGACCCTCTGGTTTTGTGGTTCTTAAATTTTCATCAATCAAGATTTATTATTTTATCTCTATGGTACCCACATTTTGAAAGATTTAAAATGCTTCATCTGTGAGTTTGGTTTGCAATAGGATAAAAAATAATTGCAAATAATTCATTTCAGGAATAGTGATCTATTTAGGGGGGATTCCTCGAGATTTTTGTGGCCCCCGTTTGGGGGCCTATGGTCTTGTATGATCTTGTGATGTCAATGAAGGATTTGAGCTTACCTGGCTTTTTTCTCCCCAAAATCATAGAGTTTAATTTGAAGCAGAATAGAAACCAGGTTCTGGTAGAATTGAGTTGTTCAGTCAGTGTTATCAAAGTTTTTCAGAGAAGAGGTAAAAAGTGTGGCAAAAATTCTTCACCTCTAGACCAGTGGAATCTGTCTAAGGCAAATGTGTTTCTGTCTATAAGTCATCTTTCCTTTTAGATGTTGTTGGGAAACTCCTAATGACTGAATTCTCACACCAACAATCACAACAAACAAAAAAGCGTTGTGTGCAATGGTCTCTCTTGACAATTTTGTGTGACCTTCATCGTTATGAAGATTGGCTTTTACAATATTCATATGAGTTTGACTTGAGCAGACAAGAGCCAGGAAAATCGATTAGAGAGGAAAATTCATCCTTAAATCTTGTGTTCCCATGGGGGCTGGCTGTGGCCTCTGGGCAGCCAGGAGCTCGCATGTGGCTCATCTCTGACATAATTCTGAAATAAAATGAAGTGGATGCTGAAGCTCAATCCTTCAAAAAAAAACAAAAAGAAAGTGTCCCTTTGGTCCATTCAAGTTACCACCTAAGCTAGTGCTTTCATGCCATTTAAGTCCTGAATGAAAGCTACTTTATAATGAGACAAAAATCTGATATGGAAAATGAGGCAGTTGGTCTGAATTCCTAGCTTAGATTTTTTTTTTTTAAGTAGTAATTTGCTCATCTCGTGCTGGTGGATTTGGTCTCTTGCATTCTCTGGCAGTCAAGGAAAAGTTAGCTCAAGTTTTGCTCCCTCTGCCATTAACAGATGGCACGCAGATCTAAGCATAAGCTGTGGTTCCCGGGCCACAGGCAAAGGGTGAGGGCCGCTCCCCTGTGGACACCCTCAAAAGGCCCTAAGCTTGAGTAGCACAAATGAAAAGGTCTAGTGCTGGTGTTAATTACGCAGAAACCACACAGAAAGTGCTGGCTGTTACTGAGTTGAGAGGTTGGGCATCTCTTCTTCCCCAGATAAAAGGCCTGATATGAAAACATTTTGCAGAGGACAATGAAGTGAAGATTAGCATAATCTTCTGCAGTATCCTCAGTAAGCTATCCATGAGTGAGTTGCTTTTTTCTCATTCCTTCAGCTCTAATGTCTGGATTTAAGGAATGGTATTGTTAAAAGTAGGCTTTGTCCTTGCAGCCTGACAGTTGTGTTTTTCCCGCCTTCATGTGATCATCCCAGTTGCTAGTCTCCTGCTCTTTGGGTAGGCAGACAATGGAAGGAAAAATGAAGTGTCAGACAGAACTTCTCTGTCTGTTATTCTTAATCCAGACTCTTCAGAGGTTTTTCTTTTCTTTTCTTTCTCCTTAAACATTCTCTCACCCATGCCCCCTGTTTGAATAGGAGTAAGTTCATTTAATATCATTCTGAGGAAAATATAGAGCAAGTAATGCTGAATTTTGGCGCTTTAGGCAGCTTTAAATTAAAAAAAAAATCAAATTGTATTGTTCTCTCTGTACTTCAGTCAGAACATTAAACTACCATTCTCACATTTTATCTCAAAATGTGCGTAGCTGTTAAAGTGGTTATTCAGAAGTATGCAGCTAAAAGCCTTGAGTGTTGAGGTTTTTCATGAGAAGAATTTAACCACTTGCACAGTGCAGCTTAATGTGGTTCTCTTGGGGGCTGGTCCGGTGGCTAATGCACTAGTTTGTTGGCCACTTTGATCCTGGCTGCCCTGTTTTAAGTCTTGCTATGACTGGTTAAGCTGGTGCTCTGTAACCCCGGGGATAACTTGAGGGTTCTGAAAGTCACGAGGCACAGTCCCCAAGATCAAAATACAAAAATAGGTCTGGGGTCAGGGAACTCGACAGGTCCCGGAAGCTCTTCACTTTTACAGCTGGAGACTGTCTCTTATGTATTTAGAATTCATCATTAGAATTCTGACAAAGAAGTGCAGTATGGGATTGCTGCAGGGCAGGCTCTTTGAATCTTATTCCTGATAAAAAAAAAAAAACCCAACTTCTGGCTGCTGACAGCAGACAAGGTGAGTACAAGGAACGCATTAAAAAGCAGCTTATGTCTATTGATGGCTGAAGAAGGGTTAGAATGGCTGAGTTTTGAGTTTGGGTGAAAATTCCAGAGTTTGTTATACCAGACAAGTTTGGGGAGTCACTGGTGGTTTTTAAAGGCCTGGAGAGCCCATTAGTATGGATATCTTAAAAGCCTGTGTCAGACAATTTGTTGACCTTTCTGAATTTCCACTGAGGTCAACTTTGACATGGATTCCATTCCGGACCTAGCCCGCCTGCTGTTATATTGCCCAGGTCACACAGAAACTTGCCATTTGACCCACCAGACTTAGCCAAGATTTTCTTTCTTTATATGAATCGCTTGGATGGATCTGATTTTCTTTCATTGAAGTAGCTCATTCCACTTCAGTCGGTTATCCAGACCAAGATCAGCGACTTGATGCAGCCAAAATCAACTGGGTTTGGATCACTGGTCTGAGGTCACCATGTTCTTATGGTATGACATTGAAGAAGACAGGGACTTTACATGTCACCCGTAGTTATTGTATCATGATACCAAACTATGACTTGGAGCCTAAGGCCAAACCACATCACTCCACCATCAAATTCAGTGATTTCTGTGGTAGAGTGGAAGGAGCATGTAAAGTGGAGCCTTACACACCTGCAAGTTCCATCTCTGCCTCTTAGCTGTATGGTGACTGAAATTCTGTGAGCATTGTTCCATTCTCTGTGTGATGGTCATCTTAATGGCAACTCCACAGCTCTGTTGAGATGATTAAAGGAGATCATGTATTTTAGAACAATTTTTAAACTGCAAATTCCTATATCTATGTAAGGTGTCATTATAATACTTTTAGAAAGTTTCCCATTAAGCATTGAGTCATTCAGCAAACATTTATTGAATGCTGACTATGTACCTGGGCCTAGGGGGATCACAAAGACCAATAAGGCATAGTTTCTGCCCTCAAGGAAGTCAAAATCCAGCAGGAGGCAGGCAAAAAAGCCCAACAAACAAAAAACCTTGCACCAGGGACTTCTATAAATTTAAGAAACTCTCTCTCTTCTAACAAGTATTGGTTGAGAACTTACTATGTGCACTCACTGCGCTGTGCTGAGTATTTTGGTGGTGGGGAATTACTGAGAAGTACGATGTAGTCATAAATACCTCATAGTCTACTTAGGGAGATAAGATATATACACATGAACTCCCCTACCTACTAATACAAGGTGGTAAAAGATAAGTGCCAAATGAACAAAGTGTAGAATAAATTCAAAGGAGATAGCTCTCCACTCCCCACTGCCTATAGAAGGCACAAGAGGATCTAGTTCTGCTGCCTTTTTCTACTCTCCATTTCTCAAAAAATTTTTTCCAAGGTTATTTTCTCTGCTATTAACTTCAATAATCCACCTTTCCTAGTTCTGTCTCTAAAATACTTTGAGCATTGAATTACCTTTACCTAAGTAGATATTTGAGTAGTGGGCCAATGTCTCCACCTTGGAGGTCTCTGTCTGCACAGTGTGTTGACTGGTGATTCTAAGTTCCTAGAAGTCACTGGGGCCATGAAATTTACTTGTGATAACATAAGCTCAGGGCATGACACAGTAGAAACTTATTAAATGTTTTCATTTTTGAGAATAAGATGAGTCATTTAATCATTTCTTCCCGAACATTTTTGAGAATGTTAAACTAATGGCATTACTGTAGTTTGAAAAGTTTGGTATTTTGTCTGGTTCCTTTTGGCTAGATACATGCTATGGCATTAGCCTATGAATAATTGACCACACTATGCTATTCTTTTCAAAATCACTTTTATGAATGAGAATGGGAAGTTGCTGGATTATAGAAGGTATAAGTGGTATGCTAATCGTATGGTATCTTCCAGAATTATTTTGGAATTGTTTGTTGAGATGGTTTATTATTCTCCTATTTATTTACTCCTTCAGGTTACTCTGTATGACCAAGCTAAAGCAGGATGACAGGCTGGGGATGACTAATGTAAACAACTCATGCCAGTCAGTGGCCTGAGGTGGCTATTCACTTAGAACTCAGTAAACATTTCTTTTTGAGTGCCACTGTTCTCCTGTAACAAAGTTGGCTCCGTCTCAGCCTTTGTTATTTCTGTAATATAAAAAAGTCTCTCTATTTCTGTTTTTATGTCCATTGTATTTCTGTTGTCTTATGTCTAGGACATTGTATTCTATCAAATTTTATTTTCTAAAAGTTCTAAGTTGCCAGTAATGTATGTTAATATCAATGCTAAATAATGGTCACTGAAGTCTGAAACAGTGAACATTATTTTGGGGGGAGGGGACAAAATATCTAGCACAACTGTTTCCAAATTCCCTGGCTGGTCTGAGAACTGTGTCAAGCTGTGTTGGAGCCCCCAGGAGATGCTCTGTGATGCAGCCTGGCTTCAGAGACTCGCTGCCGGGTAAGTGGAAAGCAGTCCTGAGGTCCACATAGCACGGCAGGATAATGTTTGGTTGAGAAAGAAAGGCAGAGTTAAGCCGTAGCTAAAGGAAAAGGGAAAAGTAATAATGCTGCAAAAGAGGGCTGTGAGAGAGCCTTCGACGTTTAAGAATCTTCATGGACTCGTTACTGATGCAGGTAAACAAGAATGTAGAGTGTCTTCATTGTCACTGTGGGACTGTTGCTCCTGGACTACAGGCAATGGGGATTGGCCCACAGGAATTTTGAATATTACTAAAAAGAAGTGAAAAGTCAGCAGAATCAAAACAATACCCTGTAATAGTTGATAAGCAATTACTACTTATCTAGTTTGGGTATGTGGACATCTGGCTTTTTGGGATTGCTCAAGGCAGAGATGTTATAAACCTGTGCATGTCGTTAGCTGTGCCTTTGCCACACATGATCCCTTGGGATTAAGTTTATTACTCACAATGTGGGTGACTATTCATTTGATTGGAATAAGGGAGCCTAATGTAAATTGATGGTGGTGAAGGAGTAGAGTTCTTTAATTTTTAATAAAGAACCCAAACAGTATGCTAACTTTTAAGACTTCAGGGTTTAGAAGGTGAATTGGATGAGTGATAGGTTCAAAACATTAATCTCAGAGGGCAGGAGCTGGCCCTCATCCATTTTCCTACCCCTAGCATGACACAAAGGCCAGCACAAAGGAGGTGCCCGATAAATACTCAATGATTTACATTAAATTTATCCACCATGACTTTAACAGAAAATTACCCCAGAGGAAAAGTGATATGACTATCCATCTGACCTACAGCAACTTGTTTTGGTGAACTTGTTAGCATTTGAATGATTTGGGTCTTTTGGCCAGTGAAGGTGGGGCAGGCAGTTGTCTCAAAAACATGATGTGCTGGGAGGCTCCCTTGTCCTATTTGAAATTCTCATCACTAAATTCATGCCTTTGAGTTAAAGCATAGATTTTAGAAAACTTTTGTTAAAATGCAAGTGTGTTACCTGGGATGTGAAATAGGTTAACCTGGGCATGCCCTGTACAAAAAATGTCCTAGCATTTCAGATTAAGTCACTCAGAATAATTCCTTGATCAAGCAGGACCCAGAATGGACAGGTTTTGGCTGGGGGCTATGGGTGAGGGAAGGAGACTGAAATGTGGGCTACCATCCACCTTGAAAGCCACTGCATTAGGCCACCCGGATACAGACCAGGACCGCACAATCGGTCAGCTTCGGAAGCTCCTTGCCTCCGATTCTGTTTTCTCTTTTTGATGCTGCAAAATTGTGATGTTGGCCTTGTAGCATGAATTCTAAGAACCTAACAGAGTTGTCCTTAAACATACTCCACCACTTTTGATCTTGTTTGTGTTAAATTTAATAATTTTGACTTTTCTGATGGAGGAAGGGGGGATGGGTCACACCACTGGCCAGCCAACACCATTCCAGTCAGGTGGTTGTGTGTTGTTCTCAGTAACAATATGTCTTTTTATTTTGGTGAAATACCATGGAAAAAAGCTGTTATAACACCTATTACAATATTTCCAGAGTGACCCAGCAGGAGAAAAAACATTCAGGAGAGAGATAGTGGAATGTGGAGACAAAATAGCTAGGTCTAAGAAGGACTGTGGAAAAGTTAGAGGAGCAGGAGCTAAATGTAGCAATTATGTGAAAATCATGGTGCCCGTACTGAATTCTGGATTATCACCCTTTAGTGGGCCATCGACCTGTGTGAGCAGGCAGCAGGGGAGGATATAACTTGAAGCCGAGACACAAACAGTTAAGACTGTGCACTGACTAAAGATTTAAAAACTCTGAGTAGTCACTAATGTGCCTGCAAGCTGAAAAGTTATGTTTTCCCCCAGCTCCCCCTACTCCTTAGGTCTAGCAAACTCTTTTTTTTTTTTTTTAATTGAGATGTAATTGACGTATAGCATTATATTACTTTTAGGTGTGCAACTTAATGACTCAATATATGTATATATTGCAAAATGATTACCAGAATAAGTCTAGTTAACAATCCTTACCACACATAGTTAAAATTTTTCTAGTGGACTCTTAGAGCATTACTGAAAGTGTGTCCTTTCTCTGCCACAGATTGCTTTACCTATGGAGGAGTAGAGGCAGGAGTCATGTGAGCAAGTATTTATTGAACATCTCTCCTGCTCTGTGTTATGAGGAGAAGCAGAAGTCTCACCACTCTCAAATTAAGGTGGTGTGATATCAGGGAAGGAGTGACAGATACAGAACCTGGAGACTGGCTGATTTCCAGCTCTCCACTTAATGAATGCTGTTGTGTAAGTGACATCTTCCGCCTCGATTTCCTCATCTGTGCAATCAAGATAGCTCTACATGTCCACGTGGTATATATACCTCAGTGGACCATAATGAAGACAAATGACATAGTGTGTATGAAAGTACTGAAATATAATACAACTATAATATTGTATACTACATATAATATTGTATATTTGTGAGACTGATGTGCATGAGAAAGAAACTAACACAGTGTATAATTTTATACAGTGTGTATAATTAATATTTAATGTAGTTGTAAGTACAGCAGGAGGTCAGAATAGGGAGAAGGTGGTGTGGATTGCAGCAGCCAGTGAAGTTTTTGGTTTATTTCCATTGTGCTACAGACACTTATTCACACCTCATCTTTCTGAATGTCTTCTTACCCTTGAACAAAGCAGACGTAGTTAGCACTGGCTGCCTTTGTTCCCTGACAGTAGTTAAAGCTTCAATTAGGCTGGTATCCATTGAAAGTTGACATACCCATTTCTTTTACGTGTTTGTACAGACGTAGAAGCAAGTCTGTATTTGGGTTGTGTTTTGGCAGGGTTTGAAGTCATGTTCAAAGATCTAAAAGAATTGAATGACTGAGGACACAGACTAGAATTCTAACCTTCAGTTTATGTGCAAAATCAAAAACATGCAAAGTTTGTGGTATCTGAGCTTCATCTGATCGTTCGTACATGAAAGTATAAAAAGAAGGCCCAGAAATAGGAGTCTTGTCAGTTTGAATGTTAGTTAAATAAGTACATAAGATAAACAGTTCATGGAGGTTATGCAGCTGAATTTTCAATCAGAATGCACATGAGACTGCTGCAGCCCCATCTCCTGCTAGTCAGAGCCTGTTGGATTTGTTGCTCATCCTACTTATGTAGACAAGGTTGTAAGTTTTAACGCTGTGAGCTTTAATTTGCCCACAGTTTCTGCTCTCTGATACTTTGTTAGATCTGCCAACGCAAACCCCACTTTTCCCTGCCTTAACATTGTTTAGGAAGTAGTTAACAGCACCTAAGTTCAGCCACGCCTCTCCTCTCGTGATGTTGTTTCTGTGGCTAATTTTCCTCCTTGAGCGCTGGAATTGATTGGACTACTGGGACCCCTCTTGTCTTCTTAGGGAGAAGAGGGACTTAATCCTGAAGTGAAGGTTCCTGATGGTCATGGAGTAGGAAAGAAATCTGGACACTGGAGTATTTATGGACTGAATGTGGGGAGTCCTGAAAATTGTCCTGAATGGCAGTTTGTGTACCTATCTTATGCTGTCCGTAATAAGAGCAGAAATCATGACTACAACGGTGTGCTGCAGTCCACTGATTTAGGGACAGTAGGTACTCTGCAAATATTTGTGGAGTGTGGCAATATGTGTAGTGGGTAAAAGCAGTGACTTGAGAATCAAACACACCTGAGTTTGAATCCTGTTTCTTCCACTTGCTTGGTGCATGACCCTGGGAAAGTTATTTCCCCTCTGTAAATTTATCATTTTTATTGTATAAGGGAAGCAACTTAAGACCTACCATTGTGATTGTTGAGAGAGTTAAATAGTATGATGTTGATAGAGAGCTTTGAAGAATACTGCTTGTCACGGAATCAGCACTTAATAAATGGTAGCATCACTATCACCTTTCCCATCATAATCATGAATGGATGGAAAATTCCAGCCTGCTGCCTTTTCTCAGTCTTAATTTGAGCTCCTCACCTTGCCCTGCCTGTGTTATCCCCAGGAACACCATTCCCAGGGAATGAGTCTGTGCTGATTTCAGAAGCCAAGGGCTGAGGTCTCCTCCTCTGCCGCTCCTGTCTCAGTGGCTCTGACAGCTGCCTTGTGGTGGTGAAATCCTCTTCCTCATCTCTGGCCCTTCCCACCCTTCATCTTTCTTCTCATTTTTATCTGTTTCCATCTACCCTTTCCACCCTTCCCTCTTTACTTAGATGCTCTATTAACTCAAATAGAACATACAAAGAAAAGGCATACAAAGTCAAATAATAAGCAAAAAAAAAAAAAAAAAAACCAAACAACCAACCAAAACATGTGAAATAACCATCACAAAACAAAACTTTCCCAAACACCAAAATGTTTAGTAAAAAGATTGCATAAATTATGTTTTTTCTGTGTTCTTTCATGCCTTTGATATTACAAAGTGAACGTATGCTTCAGAAATTTTTGTACTGTGTGATGTCCTAAATATCCATAATAATTGTTGTTATACATATCCATGTATACACACACAACATTCATTAAAAAATGATGAAAGAAAACCACAATAAGAACCTCTGGTTAAAGAAACTTAAAAACGTGGACTAAACCACACCTAATATATGCGCCAATTGTTGAATCCGTTTCTAATCCTACCCCAATTATGAAGGGATTGCCCGTTCCGTAGGCATGTATAGAGACCGACAAATTGGTACAACATCTGCCTAAACACGACATTCTTTAGATAATGGGATTTTAAAGAGTTTCAATAAATATCAGCAGTAAATGAGAGATTTGTGTCACAGATATTAAACTCAAATATTGTAGAATATAAAAGTTGGAAGAAACCTCAAAGATGTTTTAGTCCAATCACCTGTTCTATGTCTAAATCACCATTTTGATAATATTCTTGCTGTATGGTTGGCTAGCCCATGCTGCCACACCTTGAGTGATGGGGAACTCACTGCCTTTCAAGGAAGCTCATTCCATTCTTAGACAATTGTGACTATTAGAAATCTCTTCCTTGTATGCTGAGACAGTATTTATTTCTTCAGGAATTCTCCTTCTAACTTAGACATGGACTTTTATCTTTCCAGATTTATTGAGCTATAATTTATAAACCATAGAATTTGATCAGTGTTTGAATTTGATAATTTTAGTAAATATATACAGTTGTGCAACCGTTATCACAATTTAGTTTTTAGAGCAACTCTGTCACCCCCCAAAATTCCCTCATGACTCAGGTCAATCCCCGCTCCCACCCCCAGCCCACGGCAACCACTGGTCTGCTTTCTATCTCTCTTGTTTTGCCGTTACTAAAAATTTTACATAATTGGAATCCTATAACATATAGTAATTTGTGTCTAGCTTTTGTCACTCAGCATAATGTTTTTGAGGTTCATCTATGTTATTGCATTTAACAGTAGTTCATTCCTTTTAATTACTGAGTAGTATTCCATTCTGTGGATACACCACATTTTGTTTATCCATTCACTAATTAATGGACATTTGGGTTGTTTCTAGTGTTAGCCTATCAGAAATAATGCTGCTATGAACATTCACGTGGAAGCCTTTATGTGCACATTCATTTTGACTTCTCTTTGCCAGATGCCTAGGAATGGAATTGCTGGGTTGTATGGTAGGTTTATGTTGAACTTCAAAAAAGAAAGCAACCACCAAACTGTTTTCCAAAGTGGTTGTACCATTTTACATGCCCAGCAGCAATGTATGAGGGCTCCAGTTTCTTCTCATCCTTGCTAATGTTTGGCATTGTTACACTTTTTGACTACAGCCCTTCTAATGGATGTGTAGTGGCATCTCATTGTGTTTTCATTCATATTTCTTTAATGATTAATGATGTCGAGCATCTTTTCATGTACTTATTAGCTATCTATATATCTTCTTTAGTGATATGTCTATTTAAATCTTTTGCCCATCTTAAAATTTTTTTTTTGTCTTTTTATTATTTAGTTTTTAAGAGTTCTTTATATATTCTGGATGAAAGTCCTTTATTAGCTACAGCATTTGCAGTTATCTGCCTATCTGTGGCTTGGTTTTTCGTTTTATTAATGGTGTTTGGGGGAGCAAAATTTTCAGTTTTGATGGGGCCTGATTTATCTGTTCTTTTATTAAATGGGTTTTGCTTTTAGTGTTATATTTAAGAAGTCTTTGTTTACCTTAAGGTTGCAAAGATTTGCTCCTATCTTTTCTTTGAGTTTTAGTTCCATCACACATTTAGGTCTGCAATCCATTTTAAATTATTTTTTGTATATGGTGTGAGGTAAAGATCTAAGTTCTCCTTCTGTTCATCCTCCTCCTCCTCCTTCTTCAAAAGGATTAAAGTTCTTTTCTTCCATATGGATATCTATTGTCCCAGCATTATTTGGTGAAAAGGTTATCCTTTCCCATTGCGTTGCCTTGGCACTTTTGTAGCAATTCAGTTGAACATAGATGTGAAAGTTTATTTCTGGACTCATTCTCTTCTACTGATCTGTAGGTTTATCCTTATGCCAATATCACACTGTCCTGATTATTATAACTTTATAATAAATTTGAAATCAGGCAGTATAAGTCCCCTAACTTTGTTCTATTTTTTCAGAGTTGTTTTGTCTGATTTTAGTTCTTTGTATTTCTATCTAAATTAAGCTTATCAATTTCTACAAAAATTCCTGCTGGGGTTTTGATTGTGAATACACTGAATTTATAGATCAATTGTGGAGAATTGAGATCTTAATAATATCGATTCCTACAATCCATAAAAATGATACATCTCTTCATTTACTTAGATGTTTAAAAAAATTTTAGCAATATTTTATAATTTTCAGAAATTCTACTTTTTTTGTTAAATATGTTCATGAATATTTTATCCATTTTAATGCTATTGTGAATGGAATTGTTTTTGAAAATTATTAATTGCTATTATATAAGATATAATTTTTTTATATATTGTTCTTGTATCCTGTGACCTTGCAAAATTTGCTTATGATTTCCCATAGATTTTTTTTTTTAAAGTTCCTTAGGATTTTCCATACAAAATCATGTCATCCATGAACAAAGACAGTTTTACTTCTTCCATTCCAATCTGAGATCTTTAATTTCTTTTCCTCAGCTGATTGTACTGGCTGGAACCTCCAGTACAATGTTAAATAAAAGTGATAAGAGTAAACATCTTTGCCTTCTTCCTAATCTTAGGGGGAAAGCATTCAGTCTTTTACCATTAAGTGTAATTTAATTGTAGGTTTGTCATCAGTGCCTTTTAAAAAAAATTGAATATATTTGACATATAGCATCTACTTTTAATTTATTTTAAAATTTAAGTTTTAAAATCTCAGGTGAACTTATAAATTTAAGGTGTGCAATGTGTTACTTTGATACATTTATATATTGTAATATGATTACCATTGAAGTGATATTTTTCACATTATGTAATTATGGTACAATATTGTTGTCTATGTTCATTATACTGTGCACTGGATCTCTATGGCTTATTACTACTTGTTGCAAGTCTGTACCCTTAAACACCATCAGTCTTATCCCCTCAACCCCCATCCCCTGGTAACTACCATTTTACCCTCTGTTTTTTACACGTTTTACTTTTTTAGTTTCCACATATAAGTGAGATCATACAGTGCTTGTCTTTCTCTGTCTGACATCTCACTTAGCATAATGTGCTCAAAGTTCATCCGTCTTATTGCAAATGGCAGTATATTCTCCTTTCTCATGGCTGAGTAGTATTCCATTGTGTATATGTACCACATCATTTTTATCCATTCATCTGTTGATGGGCATTCATCTGTTGTTGTTTCTGTATCTTGGCTTGAATAACACATGGGAGTGCATCTATCTCTTCAAAATTCTGTTTTAATTTCCTTGGGGTATATACTCAGAAATGGAATTGCTGGATCGTATGGTAGGTCTATTTTTAATTTTTTGAGGACGCTCCATATTCTTTTCCATAGAGGTTGGATAAATTTACATTCCCACCAACAGTGTGTAAGGTTCCCTTTTCACCACATCAGGGTTGTGGAAGTGTCCTATTTTGTTTAGAGGCTTTTTTTTCTTTTTAATCATAAATGGGTGTTGAGTTTGGAAGTGCTTTTTCAGTGTCAATTTAAATGATCTTGTTCTTTTTGTTCTTTATTCTATTAATATGGTGTATTACATTAATTGATCTTTGGATCTTAAACCAACATTTTCTTGAATGAATCTTACTTGGTCATGAGGTATATGGGGTGTAATCTACTTTTTGGGTTGCTGCGTTTGGTGTGCTAATATTTTCTGAAGAACTTTTGTCTCTATAGTAAAAAATTCTTCAAATTTTTTGAATTTTTTTCTTTTTTCTTCAAAAAAGACTCTGAGGTCTTCTGATCTGTAGTTTAATTTTCTTGTGATGTCTTTGTCTGGCTCTGGTTATCAGGATTATACTGGCCTCATAAAATGAGTTGAGAAGTTCCTCCTTTATTTCCTGAAAGGATTGATATTATTTCTTTCTTAAATATTTTTAGAACTTAACCAATGAATCCTTTTGATTTTTTTTTATTTTTAAATTTCTTATTCTTGTTCTTTATTTGATATATGTTGATTCAGATATTCTATTTCTTCTTTTCCCCCTCAACTTTGTTGAGGTATAATTGACAAATAACAATTGTATATGTTTAAGCTTTACAATGTGATTTTTGACATATGAATACATACATTGTGAAATGATTACTGCAATTAAGTCAATTAACACATCCATCACCTCATAAAATTACTATTTTTTTTTTGGAGTGGTGAGAACACTTAAGATCTACTCTTTTAGTTATCTATTTCTTCTTGAGATAGTTTTGATAATTTGCATTTTTCTAGAAATTTGTCTATTTCATCTAATTTGTTTAATATCTTGGCATAAAGTTGTTCTCCTATAACCCTTTTTCATTTCTGCCATGTCGGTAATGATTTCCTACAGCTCTATCTAAAATTTTCTTTTTCATAGTTAGAAACATTCATTAAGAAGAAAATTCTAATCTTTAAAGAATTGACATTTGATTCATTTTGGTGGGCTTAGATCTTGTCATGGAGAAATTTACCAGGTGGTTGTTTTCTTGCTAAATAGGGAGAAAAAAGGTGTTGGAGCAAAAGTCAATTTAGGAAAAAGGCTGCTTTCTAAACCAAAACTCAAATGGAGGAATTTAAAGGAACTATAATAAGAGGGGGAAAAAGGTAAATGGAAATAACTTGGTTATGGCTTATGGTAGTATAAATTGGGGAGGAAATTTTTTCCAATGCTTACTTTTGAATTTAAGTTGTAAGTTGAATTGCAGAAGCCGTCTGTATACTGGACTTGAATGCCTTTGATATGAGAATTATAAGCACAATTTTCACCCATGTAATATTTTCCTTTTATGAGCTCTACAGCAAAAACAAGTTTTGTGAAATTTTATTACATTCTTCCATGAAAGAAAATTTGCATTATACATTTGTTTCTCCTACTATAACTTAAATATAATTAAAAATAAGAAAGAAAATGATGCTCCTGACATGGCTAATAGACTTTCATGAATTTTAGAGTTTGACTGGGACCATGATTAGAAGGGATAGAACAGAACAGAACAAATGTAAGCCCCCTGGGGGAACGGCTCTTTTTGTTTTGTTCACGGCCGTTACCTATAGTGTCTGGCCTGTAAATGAATGAATGAATGGTTTATGGCAAATAATAAACACAGACATGAACTAAGGGCTATGAACATATAGAGGAAAGAACAATTTATTCAGCCTAGAATGTGCGAGAAGGTATCCAAGGGAGGTGGTAGGAACTCTTCACTCTGGACTTGAGTAGGGCAAACCTTCATTGGGGAGAAACCCTAAGGCAGATCAAGTATGTGAAAGCATATTGCATCACTCTGCCCGGCCCCCTCCAATGTGCTCATATAGCACCCTGAGCATTTTTCTGTCATTGTACGTATTGCACTGCAATTCTCTTTACTTGTGTAGGGAGATGGCTCAGTCATGGCACCCTGGTGAACTTGCACATTTCCACTTAGGCCCAGTAGGCAAGACTTGACCATGACCTGACCTGAGTCTTGCTGTAGTGCCGTGTGATTCCTCCTGGAGTAATGGGTGATGAGCCTGGTGGAGCCACCACAAGGCAGTTTCTTGTGGGAGACTGCCAAGAGGTAGTTGCTCGTTCATCTCCTGAGTTTCAGTTGAGCACAGGACTTTGCACCTCATTTCCTGGCCCCTCCCATCCGGGTACAGCTGCAGGCTTCTGTGCAAGTCTGTCAAACTGCCTGTCTGTAGTTTGGAGTTGGCTCCTCCATGGCAGAGCTACCCACCACTACTGCCATCTGTTGTCTATCCCCTCTAGCTTGGTGTCATCCTGTGGGAATAGGGATGCGGGGAGCTGGCGCCATGCTGTTCTTGCTTTGGCTGTCTGTCTAAGTAATAAAGTGTCTGAATCCATTTGGGCTTGTTACCTTCTTACCATATGAGTTTAGAGATGTTAACAAGCCAACCCAGCAGCAGTATTCATTGCTGCTGCTAGTGACTTCTTGCCTATTTGACAACTTCTCTGTCCTCACCTCTAGACTAGGAGCTCATCTGTATTCCCAGTGCTTAGCAAAAGCTTTTGTGTAACTGCTTAAATGTGTTTTTTGACAGAATGAATCAAGAAGTGAGGGCACCAGCAAGTTTCCTGTGTCTGGACTAGAGGTGGAGTATAGGGCTGGAAAATGGGAGAAGATGCAGTGACTGGGGCCAGATGTGGGGGATCTTGTATGCCATGCTATGCGTTAGACAAGGCAGTGCCTGAAGACTTTAAAGTAAGAGAATAGCATGGTTATCTGGCATTTTAGAGACTCCTGTAGTAATGATGAGATTTTAGATAGGGAGGCCATTAAGAAATTATAAATGCTGGTGAGGAATGATAAGGGTCTAAATTAAGAACAGAGCAGTGAGATTGAAAGTGAGGCACTAGATTACAGAAAGTTTTATTTGTTTTTGTTTGTTTCTTTTTCTTGGTATAAGCAATAGAACTGATGCTGACTTGACATGAAAGAAAAAAACAGTAAACTAAGATCAATGAATGTAGTTTCATAGATGTTTATTTTATTTTATTTTGTCTGTTTTACTCTAAGAAGTGCTTACTGTTAATTACCTGGTTTTTTCATAATACTTAAAACAATTTTCTATTTGAATAATTATATATCCAGTGTCCTGAACTGTTCTATTTTAAAATCTGGATTATACATTTCAGAGGCAGCCAGGATGTTTAATCATTCCACCCATATGTACCTGATCACATTTGGTTGTAGCAAAATCTGCCATTAGACACTATTAAATTACCAGCACCTTGAGGATAGGAATCATGCATTACTTATAATTTTATATTATTTGTAGCACTGAGCATGGCACTGGACCCATATTAGATGTTTAATAAATATTTATTGAATGACCAATTCACCTATTTAATTATGTAAAAGTCTTGTCTGAAAATATCAAGAGTTTTTTGATGAACCACAAATATAAAAGTAATTTAAGTACAGTTGTCACACCTCACAAAGACTTTCATCTTTATTTTTATCTTCTCAAATAATGGTTATAACATACCTAATTTAGTCTCAAACATATCATAGGCAATTCAGAAATAAATGAACTAAAAAATATCCTTTTCCTGGAGATGCATGGCGTTTAGTTAGGACACAAGACACATCCTTATGTGAAGCTGCTAGGTGACAAAGCAGAATAAGTCTTACTGCATACTGAAGGAGCTCAAAGGAGAAACATCATTGTGGGATGGTTTCTTAGGAATAGATTTTGCAAAAAGACGGTATTTTACAATATATTTATTAACAGAGTTTGGTATCAAGTATGGATTTTTCCACTTTATTTTAGAGGAAAGTGAAAAGGCCTTTTAGGTGAGGGAACATCTGAGCCCACATCCACACAAGGTAAGAAGAGGGAAAGTGATAGAGGCCAAGTTTCGTATTCAGAGAAAGTGAATCACCACCGTGAGAACTATTTGAGAGCTCAGCATTTAAAAACTACCACTAAAAAATAAGTGTGTATAGTCTTTAATGGTTCATAGTACATTTACAATCATCATGTGAATTACTGAGGAGCGCCCAAATTACATCTATCTTCAGCATCTCAAGAAAACGGAATGTCCTTGAAGGAAGGATCATGGAAACATCATTTAAGGGCCTCCTGAAAGAGAATATTCAACTCACCCGTTGGGCTTCACGGAAATGAAAGCTAACTCGATGAATAGTTAAAACTGATAGATAGTTTTCTAGTAATCATAATGTATTATTAATAATATCAGGACACTTCATCTCATATTTTAGGGATCAAAAGTTGGTATACGTGACCCTCAGCCTTGGAAAAGTGCTTTCAATAAAAACAATTGTCTCTGTTTTGGGGTGTGTTCAAGCAGTAGTCATGTGAGTTATTTAACTTCCCAGGACTTATTTCTTTATCTTTATAATGGACTACTGCTAATATAATCCTCTCCTCCCTGGTTTCTCCAAAGCCCAATACACGTTTTCCCCCCGATTTTATTAAGTACTCCCATGCTGAATCATTAGATTTTTGTTAGCTACTTGAGGCAGAAATGTATCATATGCTTACGTGTTGCTAATACTGCTTAGGTATCTGATAAGTACGCCTTGACTGACTCATTGACCAAAAAGCCTGCTTTGTTCTACTCTTTCTCAGTGGAGACCACAGCTACAGGCAGATGACTGTCCTGGACACTGTGTTAAAATGGTTTTCACTCTGTAGAAAGTGAATAGGCAGCAAGTACAAGGTGACTATTATTGAAATTGTACAATTATGTAGGGGCTCTGGTTTTATGTATGATGTGTTTATTAATATTTAGAATTACTGCCTATCCTACTTGCAAAAAGTATGTCAGGCTTCTTGATATAATATAGAACAATTAAATAGAAATACACTAAAAACTAATTAATGGCAGGAGAGAGCTTGATATTACTAGTTAGCTAGGGCATTTGGATACAGATGCTCTGGTTTCTTAATATTCAGTGAGAGATTAAAATCTGCTTATCTCCTGATCAGTACAAATAAACAGAAATATAGGGCATTGTAAAATTGGTCTGCGATGCATTTAAATTCTGAGATGCCTGGAGGGGCTGAGCTGGAAGAAGCAGAAATTTTCTTGTCAGCCTTTTCCTTTTGATTGTGACCACTCACTCTGGGGACATGGATCTTGGCCTGAAGGTGGCACATGCCATGCAGTTTCCACACAAAGAGTGTTTGTTGTTTCAAATCCCTACTAGACCAGGTTCTGAATTTTCTTATAACTAGATCAGAATTGTAAAAATGTGCTTGGCGCTTGTGGTGATGGCCTAGATCAGTTACATCTTATTGTTATTTAAAATACTCCGAAAGAAGATATTGAAAAATGCTTAAAGTTGGGTTGGTTGCTCTAGCAACAAAGCCAAGCTTCTGAAGATTATCCTCAGTGATTGCAGCTTTGGCAGCACAGCAGCAGAAAGGAAAGGTAATTAGTCCTGGAATTTTGCTTTTAAAACTTTGCTTTAAGTAACTAGACCAGCCACAGACAGCAATATTTATATGCTTTGAAATACAGCTTGGAAATCATTTTAATTTTCAATTGAAGTGAAGAACATGTTCTTCATATGATTTGTTTATAGGGAGAAAAATTTCACTGGTATTCAGCCCAAAGAGAAAAGTAGCTATAAACATAGATTACTGGGTACCAAATGAAATAGATGTAAGGTTGGTGTGGCTAGGAGTTTGGACATATCAGGTGTTTTTGTTTAAAGTAGAATAATTGATTTCTGTCTGTTAGCAACTTGTTTGTATCCTTTGAACAAAGAAAAACTTAAGGCAATTGAGCTATAAACAATGGTGATTTTTATTGACTGTACTCTAAAAGACTTAACTTATGGGCAGTAAGAGGAGAGAGCTGGCTAGTGAAAATGAAGGAAAAAATCTTTGCTTTAATCTGCAAGTTTAATTTAGCCAGACTTTGATGGGAAAACTGGAATGCCTAGGGATTGTTAGTTATCCTACTTCCTCCTTTCCCAAAATTGACTTATGCTGTTGAAACAATAGACCAGACATCTTAGCTCATGGATTTAGGCAAAGCACCAAGAGGCTGGATTACAATCTGGGTTTTTAAAAGTCTGAGAGAGCTTAAGAAAGTCTAATTCACGTAATAAAGAATCTTCAGCATCATGACTCACTGGGAGACACAGATGAGTTGGATGTTCAGGTTCTGGAACTTTCTTTAACATTAGGATCCTAATCCTGTGGCTCTTGCTGTTTGTTGGTTTGTTTGGTAATACAGGAAAGTCACCCTTTCAGTCACAATTTTAGTAAAGTTTCATTGGGTCCTCAGAAATGTTCTCTTCTATGGTTCTGAGAACATGCCCCTGGCACAAAAGATACCATTTGAACTTTAGAAATGGTTTGAAATATATTGATTTATAGAATCTGAAAATCAACAGGAGAGACTGATCTCGTTTGACCTGGACTTTGTAGTGTTGAGGCTAGTTTAATAAATAAACTTTTAGCCTCAGGAACTTTGAGTCATAAGAAATGCTCTTCAGGTTTCTCTTCTGGGGCCTGGGTCTTCACCATTCTCGTTACTGCCTTTTCCTTTCCTAATCACAACTGTCCTAGGACTTGGCTCATATCAGTGATGGACTTTAGTTCAGCTCATCTTAAAAGAGTCGCTTCTGTGTCCAGCAGTGTATTAGACACTGTGGGAGTACAAAGATGAATAAAATACCTTAAAAGAAGTTTATAATATGGCAGAGGTGAAAGAAAATTTAACTAATTATAATTAATGCCAAATAGAAAACTTAGTAAAGGAAGGGGATTTTGAGCTGTGCCTTGGCAAAGATTAGGCGTTATGGCTGAGGGGACAACAAGAACAAAGGTATAGAGGCTAGGTGTGTCTGAGGAAATAAGTAAATTGTATAGTATTCCATCTTACCCACTGTATCACAGTATAGTATACTATAGTACACGGTACTCTATCTTGGCTGCTATATCACAATGTAGTACTCTATCTTTCTTTATCACAGTGTAGTACTCTATGTTTCTCACCATATCACAGTCTGGTACTCTATCTTGCCTGCTATATCACAGTATAGTACTGTTTCTTACCAGCTATAACACATTATAGCCAAGGCGCTGTGTTTATGGTGGGATGTATTATTAGAAGAAGCTGGAAGAATGGATTGAAGTCAGGTTATGGAGAACCTTGGTGTGCAAGTCAAAGATTTTTGAGTGACAGAATAATAATAATTCTAATGTGAGTGCTTTATGACTTGTAAAGTTCGTCCACATTTTTGTGCTTTAGGATGATGATTCTAGAGGCAGAGTGAAGAGTGGGAAGAGATGGCACATAGGAAAGCCAGTTAGAAATGTATTTTTGTTCATCACTAGCCTATGCTATCTTTACAGCCTCATCTCCTACTGCTTCATTTATTTATTCATTAGATATTTATCACAGGTTTGCTTTCAGCCAGCTGCTGTGTTAGGCTCTGAGGACACACTGATCAGGAAAGAGGACTTACTCTCTCATCCAATGGAGTTATGGAAAACTAAAAGAATGGTTAGGAATTAATCAAATAATACACATAAATATATAATTTCTGACTTTGATGTGTTCTAAGAAGAAAACACATAAGGAACACTGACTCAGTCTGGGGTGGCGTGAGGTAGAGTCAAGGGAGAGATGGTCAGGGAAATTTTCCCTATGGAAGTGATGCTTGAGTTGAAATCTAAAGGATATGTAGAAATAAAGAAAATAAAATAACAGGGTGCAGATAGTATTCTAGGCAGAGAACAGTGTGTACAAAGCTTCTTAAGGCTGGGTGGCGGGGGGCATCACAGGTGTAGGTAGCTGAAAGAAGGCTTGGCTGGAGAGCTGTGAGTGGGACCGAAAGGGGCAGAAGATAAGGCTGGAGAGAGAAGCAAGGACAAGATCAAGCACAATCTTGTTAAGGATTTTAGTCTTTATCCCAAGAGCAATGGGAAGCCTTTGAAGAGTTTTAAGTGGGAGATTAACAAATGAGATTTGCATTTTCAAATATTATATTTACTACACTATAGGGAATACCCTGGGGAAACTAGTTATGAGGCTGCTGCAGAAATTCAATGAGAGATAGCCTATTGCAGAAATGGTGGTGGAAATAGTCAGTAGCAGACTGAGATGAAAGAGTAAAAGTATCATGGTTTGAGATAGACTGGATATTGGAGGTAAAGAAGATTGAGGTGTCAAAGACATCTGCTGGGATTCTCCTGGCTTGTCCAACTGGAAGGATAATGGTGCCATCCCTGGATAGGGGACTGAAGGAAGGTCAGGATTAGAACTGGGGCTTTGGGAATTTTAGGCATGTTGAATTGGAGGAGATATTCAAGTGGTGCTGTCAACTGGAAAAATGTATGTATGTGTCTGGAGCTCCAAGCAAATATGCTTTTTAGGAGTCATAAGATGTAACTAAAACAATGGAATTGGACACTGTTAGTTAGTGAGAGAGTGTATTAAACAAAGAGCCAGTTACTACACCTTGGAGAATGCCAGTATTTCACTGCCTTTAGATAAGGATAGTCTTGCAAAGGAGATTGAGAAAGGGCTCAGAAAGGAGCAAGACAAGGGAAATCTGGAGCATCCTGGGAATCAAAGGAAGATAGTGCTTCTAGAAGAAGGGAGTGGTGTGAATCTTTGAAAGGAGATATAGTATAAAGTGTTTTTCAAACTTAGCATAGTTTAGACTATGCTCCACTGACTGACTATTAGGGCAACACAGGCCTGATGCCATCCGACCATCCATTTCCTTACACAAAGTCAGCTGGGAATTTTACAGAGTGATTATGAAGCAGCATTTATCTGAACAAAGTTTTATATAACACCGCAACTAACTTTTAAAGCAAAATACTTAGTGGCCAGGGTTATTGTAGTAGATATGGAATTTTCTTATATTGGTTAATAATATCTTTGAATATGAGATATATGTGACTTGGAGAGGAGATTAAAATTGTGTTCTGAGAATAAATATTTTATTATTTAAGTAAAAGTGTAAAACAGAAAACTTCTCTTATTTCTATGGTAATTGAATATGAACAGTGACTTTCTTAGTAAGAAATACAATTGTCCAGTAAAATATTTTAGAGCACAAACATAAATCTTAAACCCATTTCTGTAAAAATATATATTATAGTAACATCCCAAATAGATGTAAAGAGTCGCCAGGAGATTTTCTGATGTGCTTTCTTTTCTGTCTCTGTTACTGTATGGAATTCACACTTCATAGTGGCAGCAACATACAAATGTGCATATGTGTGTTTTTCCCTATTTCCTTTACCATGTAAAACTTTCATCTTCTCTGCAGAAATGTGCACAGAGAGATTGTTGCTCTCATCTATCCGTCTTGCCATGTAATTTTTACAGCTGTTCCTCAGTTGTTAATATATTTCTGGGGAATATGTGTAAATAGACATGAGCAAACTGTCTAAAAGTTATTCAGCTAGTCAGTGAACCATGTAATCTGTTGGTTCAGAGACAACAGATAATAGAGTGAGATATTTGCTTTACCATCCACACACTCCATGTATCATCTAGGCTCCAAAAGTCAATTTGTGTTTTGTTGGGGCATGTCTCATCACACTATATTATCACATCAGGGACAGGAAATTTGGATAATGACTATCTGATTTAGAAAAAAGGAGACTATTTAGTGAATTGAATATGTGCGAGGTGGGAATTTTGAACTAGAATTTGGTTCCATCCTTGGTTAATTTGATACTCTATATGTGTTTCATCACTGTTTTCCTCTCTTTTAACAAGGTAAGTTAGAAATAACCTTGTTAATTAGCATCTATTTTTAGGTTGATGACATGACACAGCCAAGACAGAGTGGGAACATGCCAGTACTACCACTGCACAAGCAATAAAACTCCTTTCTAAAGGGAAGATAGACCATGGAAATGAAAATGAACGGTACCCCTTGTAGGTATACTTAGAGAGTATATCTATTTTGAATAGTCAAAATTAAAGAAACTGTTAGGTAAAAAATTCATTTAGTAGGCATTCCTCTTAGTCGGCACATGCAGCTAAAAATTGGATGGTAGCTTGTCACTTCCCCTGCTTAGAAACTTTCATTGGCTTCCTACTATCTCAACAATTAAGTCCAATTCCCTATGCATTATGTTCCAAGTTTACATTTGTGTCTTTAACTTCAGCTCCCAGTCCTCCTATTAAATTGAGCTATTCTGACTCTTTTCTGTATGTGTGTGTATAACACTTTTTATCTTCTTTGATAGTGCTGTTTCCCCATCATTTCTACCTGTTCCATTTCCATCTATCTCATAAGGCCAGATCATATTCTTTCTTGCAGATGGAGCTCTTGTTCACTTCTCCTGGCTAGAAGCGATCTCACAGCACTTCATCTGCACCTCTCATGAGGCAATTAACACCTTCTTACTTTATTTTGATTATGTATACACACGTTTTATTCCTCCTTCTAGGCTGAAATCTCCTATTTGTGAAGTTGATGGCTGGTTAGCTGAATCAATGGCAGGTAGGTAGGGGTAAGGAGAAATTCTCAAACAAAAAGGAGGGGTGTCTGTCCAAAGTCTAAATCACAGTAGCTTTGAACTTCCTGAAAAACCTGGAATCTATCAGTCTTCTCCCTAGAACCACCCCTACACTCCGTAGCCTTAGATAAGTATGGATATAGGAATGTGTTCTGCTTTTTTCCTTTTTTTCTGTTTTGCTTGAGGAAGATTCATCCTAAGCTAACATCTGTGCCAATCTTCCTCTATTTTGTATGTGGGTTGCCACCACAGTATGGCTGCCAACAAGTGGTGTAGCTTCTCACCCCAGAACTGAACTCAGGCCATGGAAGCAGAGCACATTGAATTTAACCACTAGGCCATGGGGCTGGCCCCTGCTTCATTTTGGTGGATACTTACGGTTTTACTTGTGCAGGAATAGTTATGTATATAGGCTCAATAGATTGGTTGACTAACTGGATTGAACTGGAGCAGTACCTGTCAGATTGAGTGGACAGGAGTTGGGGGAAGACTGGCAGGTGGATCTTGAGCATGTGGTCTCTGGTTAGAGAGAAGATCCTATTTTAGAGTTGTTTTATCTTCCAGTTAATGCTTATCTTTCTTTGCTCTGAATTTCTATCTTGGTTATATCAATATGGCGTAGTTTAGTACTTATTTGGCTCATTTGCAATAGCTTTTCCTTCCCATCAGGTTGAAGATTTCTTGAAAGCAGGATACTTTCCCTTCATTTTTTGTTGTTGTTGTTAACATAGGACCTAGCACAGTTCCTGGGGCATTTGGACATTAAAAAATCAGTTGATCTATTAATTGATATATCAATTTATTAGTTGGTAGATCATTTATATTCAACTAAAGAGTTACTTATTGAGCATCTACCATGTTCAAGACACTGTACTACATGCTTCAGCAAATACAAAGATGGCTAAGTTGTGGACTCTAACTTTAAGAATAGCTACAATCGAGTAGCAATCTGGTAGCTATAAATTCAAAGAACAGTACGATGTGTGCCATAACACAGGTACAATGAGGGGCCATTAGGCCGTAATCTTCTCTATCAAACTTGGAAACATTTGGATTCTGATTACATTCCAGACCCTGAGTTTTCTCAAGCTGGTATTGTCCATGACACTGCAGTAAACCAACAGCTAGGTAGAGGTTAAGTGCTGCTAAATGTGCATTTGAATGTGAGCACTTGAATGGGAGTATGGCCAGAGAACTGGGGTGGATTGAGGCTGACTGTGAGACTGTTTGAAAAAAGGAACAGGAACATTTATTTGCAGGTTTTTCCGGGTGTAGTCACTTACATATTTTGTGCTTCAACTTTTCTCCAAGTAATTTCTTTCTGGTTGTCCAAGTAATATGCATTCATTTTGTATGAAATTTGGAAACCAGGTAGTCTAAAAGAATAACTTTTTTTAAACTTTAGTCCAAAGAATAAAGTTAAAATTGTCTATTCTTTTACTCTCCTTAAATAGTCATTGTTAACATTTTTGCATATAATATTCTAGTTATTTTCTATACGTCTTTTGTATGTATTTTAAATTAGCGTCATACTTGTACCTGGATTTTGATAATCTTCTGAATTTACCAACATCTTGTGTGAACATGTCTCCATATCATTAAATATTTTCAGCATGATTTTAAATGGCTGCTTTATAGTCATCATACGTATATATCATATTTATTTAATTTGTTTAACCAATACCTTACTATTGGACATTTTATTTATTTTCTTTTAAAATATTTTCCTAAACACTATAACAATTTTTAGGATAGATATGCTTAATATTTTTTATTCCTATAACTTTGATACAATTGCAGAGTAATGAAAGTGAAATCTAGAATTGAGACACAGACCTATTTTGAAATTGCAGCTCTGTTTCTTACCTTTTGTGAGCTCTGGCTTTCTCATCTAAAAAGGAGAGTGGCAAATGCCTCTTCAGTTTATAAGGTTGTTGGGAGGAGTAAGTAAGAGCATATGTGAAAGTCCTTAGCGCGGTGATCGAATGTGATGTAACACTGCATCACTGTAGCAAACACTGCTGGCCGCCTACCCCAAATGCATCCACTTTCCACATGCACTGGCTGAAGTGGCCCATGCCTCCAGTCACGGTGGGGTTTGTCTTGATCGGTTCAGGCCAGTCATGAGAAATCTGTTCCCAAGCAAGTGATTTGTTTAGGATTGCCTATTTAGCCTGGTTCTAGACAATGAAAATGAAGATGAAAGAAAATCTGCTGGAGACTTCTGGATATTGGTACATGAATACGGTGATACTTGCAAACATGTGGCCTTGAGGGTTGCTTGCTAACATGCTGAGGATGGCAGAACAGAAGAAAAAACCTGAGTCCTTGATAACAAAATTGAGCCTCTGAATTAACCAACCCAGGATCCTCTCCCTCAAGACTTCCTGTTATGTTTAAACATCCTTTAGTCGAGCTTTCTGTGACTTACAGGCTAACCCACCCTATCTGATACCATCACCATATCTGTTTATAAATCTTGTCCAAGATTGGCAGTGCACAGCAGATGTAAGCCATGCCTGTCTAATGCTTCTACAGTACTTGTGTATTGTTGTCACAGTAATAAAACTACCACTTGTATAGAAATCATCAGTTTGCATACTGCTTTTATCTCATTTGGTTTAATAACAACCTTGTGAGGTGGAGATGTTAATGTATTACTAGATATCAAGGGTCCCAGAACAGGTACTAATCTCATGCTCACCTTGGGGAATCTAAGGTGGAGAGTGTGCTTTTTGTTGAAAACTCTGATAGATCTCCTGGGAGCCAAGGAAAAGTTAAATAGGAACTAACGGTTGGTCCCTCATATCAAGCCGAGGAAACAAAGAGGATGAGAGGAAAGTCCACTCTCAGTGTCTCAGGAGGGTCTTGAGTGGGTAAGGTGCTAGCCCTGACTCAAGACAATGAAATGCCTGGGCTCTGTCCTGGGGCACTGTTTGCTTTCCTGTGGAGTGGCATCGTTTGGACACAACATGTATGTTATGTCATTGTTCTCCTCCCGGCCTATAGGTCTTTGCCCAAAGAGGAGGTACGAAACTGAGTGTGTTTGATAAAAGAGTCTTAACACAGAAAGTACAGTAAAATATCAAACATATTGGGCTCCTTTTGGGGGGGTCTTGATAAAATAGTTGCAACATTGGTAGGGAGGGAGACATTCTCTACCTCAGGGAGAACAGCGCCAGCAGCTGAACAGGTACTGGGCAATGTTGGCAGCTAAAAGATTAGGTGACTTCACTAACTGACTCATTCAACAAACATTTAGTGAACAGTGGTGATCAAAACAGGTGTGCCTTTTGTCTTAAAGGTGACAGGTACTTATACTCTATTAGTGATGATAGATAAAATGAAGTAAAGAAAAAAATAAGGAAATATATAATTACAAATTGTCATAACTGCTATTAAGGAGGAGGGGATAAGACAGAGTTGGAGTAGGGGTAGAGAGAGCAGGTGCCAGACATAAGGAACAGCAGGTACAATGGTCCTGAGGCAGGAAATAGTTGGTATGTTCAGGAACTGATTTTCTAGGCAGGGTCCTTTTCACCACATCATGCCATAAGAGTTTATTGAACTTTTACCCTGGATCTAGTATTGTCCTAGGAATTGTGTGGGCTGGATATGTGTATGGATGGATAGGCTGGATTCTTATAGAATACTTGATGGAGGAGGTGGATGAGACTTAAATTGGAACACAGAAAATGAGTGGGATTTAAATGGGTAGAGGGGCAAAGGTGGGAAGCAATATGTGGAAAGACAAAGAGTAGAAATGAGCACAGTGTATTTGTGGAACAGTAAAGAGAATGTTTCTGAGAGTGTGAATAGTCGATACTCTTGAATTAATTCTTCCTAACAGAGGATTAATAAGCAACCATCTGAGATTCACAGGATACCACAAGTTCATCCACTCCCTTTTAAACTTTATACTCCTGTCCAAAGACTCACTTAAATGAATTAGATCAGCCCAGTGATTCATAAAGAGCAAGTAGAGTCAATACCCTGTCACTGAGACTCGCTTTCAGAGCACACGACCACTGCATTTCCAGTGGCAAGTGTTCCTGACCTCCATGTTTCCCCATCTTAGAGTCGAGCCTCATTTTCATTGTGTGTGTTTTATAACGCTGTGGGCCTTTGATAATGTCCTGCACTGTTTGAGCCTAGCACTGACCAAGGGTATTTTCAAACGCTTTCCAGACACTGCTCATTCCCTCTCACGGCTCCACGGAGGTGGGGAGGGGCAGGTAGCATTGTGTCTGTGGAATGAATGAGGAAGCAGAAGGGCAGAGAGGTTAAGTGACTTGTATAAACCACACAAGGGTCAGAGGCAGTGTGTGAATAGGACACAGCCTCCAAACTTTTGCTTCAGGGTTCTGTCCCCAAGTCCCCTTTCCACCGCAGGCAGCTCTGAATGTTACAGGGAAAAAGAAAGAGTGGTTCAGCATTCCAAATGGAGAAATTATAAAGGGAGATGATTTATGAACAAGGTTCCTTCCATTTTGAGTGAACATTGCAGAATAGTTTCGCTTTTTATTTACTAATTTATTTTAGAGCATCGTATGTCTTCAAGTGCCCACATTGGAGTACAATTGTAGGCGATGTGTGTGGTCAGAAGTTTTGGAAGATTGGGTCTCATGAAATGAGTGACTCGTATCACACTGCCCCTCCTGTCTTCCCGTTCCCACTCCTCACTCCTCTTCCAGAGAGCAGATGTCCTTGGGGCCATCCTATTGAGACACGTCCCAGTACTTGGTCTCTCAGGACCCATGTCACCCTCCGCATTATCCTGGTAGCTTAGCTGCTTCCAGATCAACGTTGTCTATGATATGCTACAACTTTCTGAGGACCCAAAACTGGAGAAAATGACAAGTTTAAAGTTTTAGCCCTGGAAGGACGTGTACTATTTTTTGCTTTGTCTTTGAATTTGGATGCAGAAGCGATGTCTGCGGATCCTGCTGCTGTCTCTGCTGCCGCTTCTCGTCCTCCTTTCTCTCCCCACTCTCGAAGCCCAACAAGATGAGTGTTCACAATAGCAAATTAGTCTTGAGATCAAGTCTGAGTACAACTTTCCCTGAAATAATCACTTTCCCAGCAAGTTTTAAGAGTCTGAAAAGTAGTTACAAAAGAAATGAAATGATATCTTCAGCCTAAGCTATCATCCTCCAGTGGTACCACTCTACAGTCGGAATGTTTTTTTTAATCTTGACCCTGCATTTTTAAGAAATCTTGACCCTACGGAGTTCTAATGAAATGGTGAATTGGTTTCTGCTCCACTAGAGAGAGACAATTGAATATAACTTGTATTAAATTCAGAGAAACTAAGACCTATCCTGTGTGGGGTTTTCTAGATAAATCTGCCTCTGTCCTATACATTTTTAATGACAATGTGGTTTCCAACTCAGTGTTAGTTCAATACCAAATCAAAGCTGACTCAGGGAGAAAAATACTGTTTGATTCTATTTAGTCCACGTTTCCCTCCCCACTTTAGGGTGTCTGCCTGTGCGACTGGGGGTGGGGTTGTGTATAATACGGTCTGAATACATTCTTATAAGTATTAGAAGTATGGAAACACAGAGCCCTCCGTGACCCCAGAGCCCTCTGTTGATCACTGGTGTTTGTTGTAGGAGGAAGGCAAACCTAAGCATAGAAGTGTTATTGAACAGAAACCCCTTCAAAAATGTCTCTGGGCTTTTGTTCTCAGGGTTGCATAGCAGTAGGGGGCCCCTTCCTCAGAAAGCATACTTATGCAAGTATTAAGAACTGGCTGAGATAAGAAGTAAAGCTTAAGAGACCTTCATCATTAGCTGCTAGTGGGAGAGATTAGTGATCCTACTACAGGATTACAGACGGAAAGAGTGCCAGTGTTGGTTAATTGTTCATTAATGCTTGTAAAATAAGCCAGCTGGAGGAAAACTGACCATTGTCTGCTGTCTCAGAGTGAAACGAAATTGGATCTGCTCATCAATGGTGGTATTGATGTCAGAAAAAAAATACACATGTAGACTTCTTCCCTGTGACTCTCTCTCAATTTTAAATATTTAATTAAAAACCGTTATCCTACTAAGCAATGATTAAGTTGTCAATGCATCTTTCTATCTGTGGCTAACATTTATCTCAACTAAGGACACCTGCCTTCGCTTGCGTTTGCTCTTTTAGTTTTACTCTGAAACAGAAAATAAACTCCACTTCCTAAGATGGCCTCTAGATACAAATAAGCCTTATGATTTGTGGTTATGATTTTGAGATATGGTGGACATGCTACTTAAAAATCCCTAGGAACTTTAGGCCTTTCTTTCTCCCTGCCTCCCTCCTTATTCTCTTCCTTCCCGCTCCCAAAACATGTCCTGTGGTAGTGGGGGCTCTCCTTCACCGCTCCCACCCCCAGGCACGGGCAAGGTTAAATGATTGACCCAAAGTCACACACTGTCCAAGCCATGTACATTTGCCTTTTTTGGCCTTATTCTAGAAAATGTCACTGTAAGGTCAGAAACTATACAATTAACTGTTATTGAATCACAAAATAGGAAAAATTTAAACATGTTTCCTCCAGTCCTTTTATTTTAAGTCAGGGTTGGAGTTAGTATATCCATTCAGAAAAGCTTTATTGAGTTCCCACCATGTGCAAGAGAGATGAACAAAGAGGCGCAGTTCCTGCTCCCATTGTGCTTACAGTCTAGTGGGGACAGATGATAGCCTACAAAACAAAAATGGAGCGTAAGTGTGATGAAGGGAAAACAATGGGTGCAGTGGGGGGTTATCACAGAGGCATGTGATTTAGACTTGGGAATAAGACATGGCCTCCCTGAGAGAGGAGCTGAGGGAGGAGTGAGAGGTAGTCTGGCAAATCTGGGGGAAGGAGCCCCAGGGAGATGCTGGAGCTTGTGTGAAGACCCTAAAGTGTGAAGGAATCTCAATGTGTTGGAGACATTGCACAAAGGAGAGGATGCTAGCCCAGAATTTGGAAAAAGCTTCAGGTCAGATAGCTGCAGAAGTAACCCTCTTGAGGAGTGGTCTATAAATACGTGTTGCTGATGAGCCTAGGGTCTGAGTGTCCTGTGAGAAACACAGCCTGGCCCCTGCCTCGCTTTCCTGCATCATGTCCTACCACTTCTTTCTTTGCTCATTATGCTGAAGTCACGTGGGACTTCCCTCTCTTTCTCTAATACCCAACTCAGTGTTCCTGCTTTTGCCAGCCGCTCCGCTCTCATGCGCATTTTAACATCTGTGAAGACTTCTCTTTATTCATTCTTTCCAAAAATACTTATTGAGTATTTATTAGTTACCAGTTCTAGTCACCATGGGTTTATCAGGAAACAAGGGAGTCAAAATCCCTTCTTCATTGTCAGTTTCAATGTCACCGCCTCAGAGGCGTATTTCCTTCCTCTACAACATTGGTCTCTTTTATTGCTTCTACAGCAGGTTTCACACTCTGAGGTTGTCATAGTTATTTATTACATGTTTGTTGCATATTTCTCCCCTAAAATGCAAGCACCAAGAGCTCAGGAAGAGTGCCTCCAACTGTTCGTCACTGCATCTCCAGGGCCTAGAACAATGCCTGGCGGACAGTAGACACTCTGTAAATACTGAATAACCAAATATACAGGGAAAAAACCCAGATTATAGATTAGATAGCAGCTGTTGTAAGGTGCAGGAAGGGAGTAGCATTTACGGAGCACTGACTGTGCTTTAAGAACTGTCAATCCTTAATTGAATGCCAGAGTGTCACAACATTGCCACATTCTGCAGCCACACTGCTGTGCTGGCTTTTCAAACCCTACTTTTATTGGTTTAGATACATTAAAAAGATTTTACTGATTTGGTTAAACTTGTATAATTTGCTTTATAAAAATGCATTTATGTGATTAGTGATCAAGGCACTATCAAAACCTAAAATTTCCTTCTATTCGCTGGTTAAGTAGCTCTCATGCAGAACTTAAGATCTCTACTACAGGACATGATGCTGGGATCTGGTTGGAATTTTGTATTTCACCTAATGCTAGAATGAAATGCACAAAGTTCCTCTTTCTGTATCTTGTACTCTGAGCATTTCATAGGTATTAATTTATTTATCCTCAAAGTACAGAACTGAAGAGATTAGAGGCAGATTTTCATAATGATTCCCTTTTTTTATTAAATGGAAAATTGTGATGCAGATATGATAATGACTGATTACTGTTATGCCATTTCAAGACAGACCAGATGTGACAAGTTGAGGTTCTATGTCAGACCTGTCAGGGATTACCAGGTGAGATGGCTTGTTCATGGCAGGTTGGCAATTGTTGGTGTTGGTTATTCTAGCAGGAAGTGTATATGAAGCTTAAGTAGAAGGTTAATTTGGTATCCAGGCCCCCTGTTATCTTGTAGCTGTTCTTCTGGCCTCTGCTGTGGTTCCCATTAATTCCTCCTTTTTGCCTGCCTTCCTTCTGACTTGAAAAGCCTGAAGCAGTCAGGCTTTAATTGGTTAATTAATTAATATGCATTAATGTTTTATTAATATAAAACTATTTCAGGATAATGTAATATAATCCAGAACTCTGGTTTTGAGTTGGGCCTGTTTTGAGTTGTTTGAACTATAACTTTCAGATGAACTGTCCACGGGCAGTTGTGAAAGGCAGTGTGATTTTCAGAGACCCTGAAATGTAAGACATTGTGCCCACGCCACTACAGCTGATCGCTTTGACTGAAATGTACTGTTTAGGATGATTCTATTGTAGTTTAATAATGTTATTCAGAAAATCTCTCTCTTGGCGTTGGGCATGCAAGATGAG
Organism: Equus quagga; assembly: GCF_021613505.1. Taxonomy (NCBI): domain Eukaryota; kingdom Metazoa; phylum Chordata; class Mammalia; order Perissodactyla; family Equidae; genus Equus; species Equus quagga. Next base: position 25,558,423 of record NC_060284.1, on the reverse strand, counting down.
AAGAAGAGATTCTACAGTTCAAACCAAAAAAGAACTGAGTACAGAAGAAAAATAAAGAGAGTGAGTGTGGGGTGTGACTACCAGGCTGACATGGCTCTGATATGGAGGAAGAGGCCTGGGTGATGGGCCCTGGAGGGCTTGGGCAGGCTTTACAAACAGAGATTTCGGGAGAAAGTTTATCGGTCCTGACCCAGCTCCCATTGCCAGTGATGGCGGGTTGCGTAAGAGTCCAACAGATTGAAAGTGGCACTGTGTATTGTTAGAATCAGTTTTAGCAAGTTATAGGGATGATCTTAACTTCCTACACCTTGCATCTTAAAAACAGTTTTTAAAAAAGCTTTTCCTCACCTCTTTATAGCAGTGACGAGCAAAATTCAGCTTGTGACCATCTAAATATATCAAATTCTCCATTGCATTGTCTAAGTCTTATTTTTATATCTTCATAACACTGGTGAACAGGACCAAAATGTCTGCTTACTATCTGCATTATTCTGCTCTGCACATTAGGCTCCTACAGCAGGGAACAGAGGCCCCGGCGTGAAGGGTGTAGTTTTATACGTAAATCTGTGGATTCACCCGGTCTTTGCCAAGGTGTGTCAGTTAAAGAATTTTCTCAAGAGATACTTTTAAGTACAAAATACTTTCAGGATATACAAACAAATAAAAAAAGAGAGATTCTAAAGTCTGAAAGGGAGGATTTCCACATCTTAAAACAGACATGCTTATGAGTCCATTAAGGTTCCACGGGCAGATTAAGTTTTTTAAATATTGCTTTCTGGGCACTTTTGATGGTTATTAAGGACATTTCACCCTATTCTGTCGTAGGAATTAGTATTAAGGGGGATAAATATACCTTTTTCACAAAGCCATTCCACTTTTACCATGTGGGGAAATTTAATAGTGTAGTTGCAGTTTCTGATGCTGTGACCCAGTAGCAAGCGTCCACTCTTTTAGTAATCTACATAGGATCACAAGGGGTATCTTTAAAACACAAATCAGGTTATAGCATTTCTTTCCTTAAAACAACATATTGACCATCTATCACAAGTGTAAAAACTTCAAACCAGCTTATTAGATGGATTGGAACTATCAGGAAATGGCTTTCTTTTTTTCCTACCATTACCATCACCCTTAATGACACTTTGGACAGATTCCATTACTTTCTGTCACTTTTGGGTATTAGAAAGGCTTCTTTTTCAGTATTAATAATTTCTGTCTAATATACATCAAAACTTCTGTTTCTTATTTAATTCAAGCTATCTCCTCTCTGTTTAGCTACGGTCTGGAACTAATGGTGGAGAAGGGTGTCTCAGACTTTCATTCTTCTGAATCCAAATTTCCCTCTGTCCTCTTCGGATCTTCCAAGGCACAGGTGGAGAGGAAGGGTGAAAGGATGGGGTATTATTTGCAGCTCTCTGGGAACTGTAACGCTCTGTCAGGGCAGCGTTCAAATGTTAACACCATCTTCAGGGGCACGTTTATGTCCTTGGGAGACCCTTTGTGGCCCTGTGCACTGCACTGGTCCCTGACTCAGGAGATGCTTACCAATCTCAGCCTCCTGCCGTCCCATGGTGGATCCCCTCCCCCTTTTCCCTGGGATCTCCTCTCCCCAGAAGGGATCCCCGTTAGGCGGGGTCCATTGGAGATGATTAGAGCCAGGCTGACTTCTTTAGCATCCATGTGGCCCATGGGAAAACTTACACATCCTCGCTTTACCAAATGGGAGCACTGGATTAGCCACCTGCTCCTCAGTTCTTGCCATACCTTTGCCGGTGGCTCTAGCCAGCCTCAAGCAAGCAACAGCCTCTATCTTCATCCTGTGGTGCCCTGGACTTCCGGATACATGCCTGAGGCTTGCCCAAGAACATTTTTGAGCTCTGCTCTGAAAGTAGCCATGGGAAGGCCTACAAGTTCCTATCTCTAAGGAAGCAACTGACTTGAATTTGAGAATAAAATCTCCTTTCTTGCAGGTAATTCTAAGTCTTGTGAGTATTCTCTTGGCGTTTCCTTCACTTGGCTTAAGGTTGGTGTAGGTGGGAAGAGAAAACATCACAGCATTCCCTACTCTTATTAATTCCCTCACTTCAAAGGATCTTCTTCTCAGTAAATTCCTGGCTGTTACGTAGGCTGTTGATGGTGACAAAGTTTGACTACCTCTGAATAAGTCTTACATCAACCTTTCTGGCACCACAGTTTAAAATGTGGCACGCTTATTACCCATCGTTCTTAGCTTTAAGGTCTTAGCTTTAAGGTCTTAGCTGAAACTCAAAGGCAACAGGAAAAGTTCCATTCCACTTTCAATCCACTGGCATTTAAAGTCCTTGGCAAGTTCCTCAGAGCGTTGTTTTCTTACCGCATCTCTGAACACACTTCTTCTGCCTCTTTTCATATTCCCTCTGAGTTAGCCGTAACTCCCCTTTTACTTTTTCCTCCTCTTCTTTCAACTGCAAATGCTCTTTTTTTTTCCCTCTGTCTCAGTGCTGTGCCCCATCTTCACTTGCTGAAGTTTTATTCTTCCTTGAAGTTCTTGCCCAAATGTCACCTTCTCCATGAAGTCTTTACAGATCTGACTAATCTAACTAAAGCTCACCTATCCCAATACTTGCTTAGCACATTTTGTTACTATTACAGCATCCAACGGTGCCCTCTGTTTACACGGTAGTCGTATTGTCACAGTCTTCTTTGTATTAGATTTGTTTGTGTGTCTGTCTGCCACACTAGGTTTCAAATTTCGCTCTCTTCCTTTATTCCTTTTTTCATTCAAAACTATTCCTTCACCTTCTAAGCCACCAGAGAATGAATTAAATGATGGGAATAAAAAGATGAGTAAGGCACAATCATTGACCTCAAGAAAGTTATTCTAGGAGGGCAGAAAGAGCAAAGACGTGAAATTTAAAATGTCAATTCAATGAAATACACACTGGGGGTTGATTAAAAGGTAAAATAGGCAAAAATTTCTCCCCTAAAGGGGCTCACAGTTTATATCAAGAGAGAAGGCGACAACTGACACTTAGAAAATATTAGTTAATTCATTCGTTCCACAATGATTTATTCTATATCTTTTATGTGTCAGGCACAGGAATGGGCAATGAGAATATAGTAGAGAATAAGGAAAGTCTGTGTTCTCACACAGCTTAAATGCTGGTAAAGAAAAGCAGTAACAACAATTAGGAGTAGTGAGTTTATGAAATGGGAAGTGTAGAGTCTGATAAAAAGGATCAGAAAGATACCTGAAAATACCATAGAATTTGCATTGATTGAGATCTCATTAGGTATTCTAGGAGATCATTGTAGGGTTGGAAAATGAGTTTAACTTAAGGCAGTTAGGTGACATATACACAATTGTCTCCTAACTCATCCACTTGCCCCATTGTCTTGAGATGGTCTTTGAAACTATCTGCACTGGATCAGGAAAGGTTGTATAAACAATGCCCATAAAGCTTTGAAGTCATCTCTTTCTAGCTCAGAAAAATGAGTGTGTCAGTGAGCACAGTCATCACTTAATCTCCATACTGAGAACCTCATCTGAGCCAACACTACATTTTAAATATATACTAGAGTGACTTGAGCCTATTTGCATTGTTGGTAAACAAAAACTAAGCATTCTTGTCATCCTCATAATGTCATACAGAATTTCGCCAATAGGTGGGCCTTCAGTAAATATGTTAATTTTAGTTCATTCTTGATTCAAATATCCCTCCAATATTTTAAGACTAGAAACCTATCTTTTCCACTGATGAGGTGCTATCACAGAAAATGCTGGAATAATCTCAAGAATGATTCTGACAAAAAATGCTGATTTTACATAAAAGGAGAGAAAATGCTTGGATGTGCCAAATTAAATACCCTTAACTGCTTATCTTAATTTTGATCACTAATTTATAGACAAGTAAAGGCACGCATATCATGTGTACCGGTGCACGCTCTTGTGCCCGTGAAGCAGGGATTGGTATCATGCAGGGCATTTCTTTGTGGAAAGTATGGACATTTTTATTGAATTTAGCTGAGAATACTCCAAATCTATAAACTCTCACCAAGAGCAAATTTGTTTCTGGATATCTTATCATGAGTGCTAAGAGTGAGGGGCTTCCATTAAGCATAAAATTATGTTCCATGGGTTCTCCCTTGAACAACACCTGGGATGTAGTGGTAGGAAACAACCACAAAAACGTCTTCTTCCCTGAAATTGAAGCTGTGTCTTTTAGAGTAACCATTCTTTCATATGTTGTAGTCAAATCCACAAGTCTTTTTCAGAAATCATCTTTATGAATGATAGCTAAAGAAATGTTAGAAGAGCTCATATAGTCTCTCAAGTTTGTCCCTGATTTTCCCAGCATACATATGAATGGCCCTATCAGGATGACTTTGATTAATTATGCAGTGTTTCTCAAAGTATTTTCTGAGGAACACTGGTCTGTGTGATATTGATAGGTGATATGTCCCTCCCCACCCACACACACCAAGAAAAAAAAATAAGAATTTGTTCGTCCAATGAATTAAGTTCAGAAACATTGAGTTAAAGTAAAACAAATTTGGCTACTTAGAGCCTTTTAAATCTAATATGCTTTGTGAATCTCCAAGTTTTTGGATAGTGTGAAGCATTTCCCAAATACATAGGAACATGGGGTCCTGTGACGACATAAGGACAGTGTTCTGAAGAGCACACTTTGGGAAAGACCCATGTAGCAGTTTCTCATATCTAGGATAACTGCTATGTCCTCTGAACTCACTCTAGTTGGAGACTTAAAGTAAGGAAATGCTAGCTAACGAAGGGAATGCCAACATCAGTTATTGCAAGTAAATAGGTATGGGATCCTGTTTATCACTTAGAGTTGTCTCTGAGGCATCTCCAGTTCACTGTGCTAGGTGCTGGGGATAAAAATAAACAAGACACTTTGAGTGTAAAGAGAGTATTGTTTAGTTTGGGGAAAAATACAAAAATCCATCATTTCAATATAATGATGTAATTGCTAGGACTGAGGTATGCACAAGATAGAATGGAAACCCAGAGAAGGGACACTTAACCCAGCTTGGGCATTCAGGGAAGACTTTCTGGAGGAGGTGATGCCATTACTGACTCTTAAAGAAAGTGTAGGAGTTAACTATGTGGGAGGTGGGGAGAGGCAGCTTCCAGGTAGAATATTATGACCATAAGCCTAGGTGAGGGAAACTGGAGAACTATAAGCATTGATTTTTGATATTATAGACAGAGGAATATAAAAAAGGCATCTCTTTGGAAGAAGAGACTGTAATATTTGGGAGAGGGGAGGGCTGGTAAAGTGCTTGGAATACAGCACAACCACTTCACTCAACCACACAGATAGCTCTCAGGCCACGACCAGCATCAACCTTGGAGATGACCTTTAGATGGAGGAGAGTTTTTTTATTACATCAAAGCAAAACACATCTAAAAGGGCCTCAAATAACTAAATTTGGGTCTGTGACAAAAGAGAAAAAGAACAGTGATGGTCTCCTAAAGCAAAGAGGGGCTTCTGAGAGGAAGCTCACACCTTCACTCTACCTCATTATACTGTAGCTGGCGGACTGAGAGGAGAAATACTTCTCTGTGTAGCAGCTCATTAGCAAAAGAAGAACTCTGACATTAGTTAAAATGTTGATAGATGTGACAGGTGGTGTGAAGACAAGATAGTGTTGTCAAATTGGAGTGGGAGCCCTCCAACCTCGTGCCTTGCTTTGTATAACTAGTTTATGCAGCATGTATTAAACTGCTAAAAAGAGAGTCTTTGTTGAGTAAAACATACTGGGAAAGTACAGACTACTATTTTGTGGACTAAACCAAGCTATGATGTTCTATGTAAAAAATTTCCTTACACTTAGTGCTTATAAATATCCAACTCTATTATTTGACTTTATCTTAGGCCTTTTTGGCTGCATGTAGCTGAGTTACCCTCATTCTCTCTTATTTCCAGATTCTCTGTTTGATCCCTTGCCTCTACCTAAAAATGTTCCCAGGGCTCCTCTACTGGGGAAAAATGAAAGAAAATCCCCAATCCAAGAACACTTCTGAGTTCTCATACAATCTTCTCTTCTTTCATCACTGTACTCCTGGCTAAACAAGGCTTTCATCCACTGCTCACCACTTTCAAGCCACCCACTCATTCTTTAAACATTTGCAATATAGGTTTAGTTTCTAGCACTGGAAGGAAGCAACTCTCCCAAAGATCCTCAATGATCCTAGTAAGCATATCTGATAGCGATTTAGTGTGTATTGTCCTTAATCTCTCTATACATGTAGTGCCACTGATACTGTAGTTTTCTTGAAACACTCTACTCCTCTGTCTTCGGTGATATACACACCTGGTTTTCCTTCTAAGGACTTGGATGGGAATGCCAGGTCTGCCACTTATTGTATTACTTGGGGCACATTATTTAACTTTTCTGAGCCTCAGTTTTTTTACCTCCAAAAGGAGGGAAGGATAATACCTACCCAAAAGCTGACTCAAAGATTAAAGTTAGGTAACCTCTGTAATATCCTGAGCACAGTAGTAGATATTCAACTACTACTATTCAAATTATCCCCTCTCTCCTCCCATCCTTCTGAACCAGTTCTCTGACTTGTTCTTTGAATACTCTTCTTTCTTCTTCTTAATGTAGTTATTCTTCAAGGTTAAGTTCTTGGCCTTCTCTATGTTCCTTTCCTTGGAAATCTCACCAATACTCATTGCTTGAAGTATTGCTTCTATGATTGACCCCCCAATGTATATACTTTTAATATCTCTCCTTACTACTCATCACACACCTTCATACGGGTGACATATCCCACTGTCACCCAAAAATTAGTGTGTCCAAATGATCTCATATCTTTCCTCCTAAACCTACTTTCTCCATGTCTCTTATTTTTGTTAATAACACTATCATCTTCCTAATCCCTAGGTTAAAAATCTCAGTATTTTCTTTGATCTTTCCTCTCTTTTACCCCTCCAATCTGTGGTCAAATCCCAAAGATTTCAAATCTACAACATCTCTCCAACCTCTTAACTTCTTTCCAGCTCACCTGTCATTAATCTCTTTTAGGCTTTCGTTATCATTGCTGTTGTAGTAGGCACTGGCTAGTCTCCCTGCTTTCACTGCTTTCCCACTCCATTCAACGTACCTACATATAAACAAGTTGTGTTACTGTATATTGTTGGTCTTGCTATCCCTCCCTCTGTGCAAAAACCTTTCTTTGTTCTTCATTGCCTAAGGAGTCCAGATTCTTTATTTAGTGACTTTCTTGATCTGACCCCAAGTCAAATATCCAGTCTTATCCCCAACTTCTTGTATTGCTCCATTTAAATTAAATTACTTATCTCTCCCATGTACTTTTTCTCTTTTGGGCTCACTCTTAGGTCTATGCTGCCCTTCTCTCTCCACCTATGCATACTTAAATATACCTGTTCAAAAGCTTAGCTCAGATGGACCTTCCATTTGGGAGAATCACAAAAATCAACAATGGCTTTACTGATCCCCATGATTAGATGTAATCTTTTCCTCCCCTAAACTCTCGTAGCACTTTATTTGTGCTTCACATGTCATTCATGGAAAATAAATGAAAGAATTTGTATATTTTAGTTTGTAGCAGTTGAGATATTAGGGACTCGACTGCTACTGGTGTACACACTTGGCCAGGATTTGGCAAACTAATCTGGCCCATGACCTATTTTTATACAACCATAAGTTTAGAATGGGTTTTACATTAATTTTTTTAAAAAAAAATATGGTAAAATATATATAACAAAATTTACCATCATGACCTTTTTCTTTTTGGTGAGAAAGATTGGCCCTGAGCTGACATCTTTTGCCAATCTTCCTCTTTTTTGTTTAAGGAAGATTATCCCTGAGATAATACCTGTGCCAATCTTCCTCTATTTTTTGTATGTGGGACACTGCCACAGCATGGCTTGGTGAGCCATGTGTAGGTCCATGCCGGGGATGTGAACCCACAAACTCTGCCAAAGTGGAGCACACAAACTTAACTACTACGCCACTGGGCTGGCCCCCATCTTAACCATTTTTAAATATGCACTTCAGTAGTGTTAAGTATGTTCATATTGTTGTGCAACCAATCTCCAGGGCTCTTTTCATCTAGCAACACTGAAATTCTATACCCTTTAAACAACTCCCCATTTCTCCCTTCCCCCCAGGCCCTGGCTACCACCATTCTACATTCTGTCTCTATGAATTTACTACTTTAGGTACCTAATAAGTGAAATCATACAGTATCTGTCTTTTTTGTAACTAGCTTATTTCATAGCATAATATCTTTAAGATTCATCCATATTGTTGCAAATGGCAGGATTTCTTCCTTTTTTTAAGGCTGAATAACATTCCATTTTATGTATATATCAGTTTTGTTATCCATTCATCCATCAATGGACACTTACTTTGCTTCCACCTTTTGCCTATTACAAATAGTGCTGCTATGAGCATGGGTGTACAAATATCTCTTTGAGACCCTGTTTTCAATTCTTTTGTGAATCTACTCAGAAGTGGAATTGCTAGATCATGTGGTAATGCTATTTTTCATTTTTTAGGAACCATAGTACTGTTTTTCCACAGTGACTGCACCATCTTACATTCCTATCAACAGCGCAATGGGTTCCAATTTTTTCATATCCTCGCCAACACTTGCTATTTTCTGTTTTTTTGATAATAGCCATCCTAATGGGTGTGAGGTGGTATCTCATTGTGGTTTTGATTTGCAATTCCCAACAATTGGTGATGGTGAGCATCTTTTCATGTGCTTCTTGGCCATTTGTTTATCTTTTTTGGAGAAATTTCTATTTAAGTCTTTTGCCCATTTTTTAAAGTCAAGGTTTTTTTTGTTTTTGTTGAGTTGTAGGAATTCTTTATATATTTTGGAATATTAACTCCTTATCAGATAAATAATTTGCAAATATTTTCTCCCAATATGTAGGTTGTCTTTTTGCTTTGTTAAGTGTGTCCTTTGATGCACTGAAGCTTTAAATTTTGATGTAGTCCAATTTACCTATTTTTACTTTTGTTGCCTGTGTACATTTTAAATGGTTAAAAAAATCAAAAGAAGGATAATATTTTTTTGATACATGAAACTTATTTGAAATTCAGATTTCAAAGTCCATAAGTAAAATTTATTGGAACACAGCCATGTTCATTCATCTATGTTTTGTCTATGGCCGCTTTCATGCTACAAGGGCACAGTTGAACGGTTGGGATAGAGACTGGCCTACACTGCCTAAAATATTTTCTATCTGGCCCTTTAAAGAAAAAGCTTTCTCATCCCTGTTTTAGGCTATAGTTTGCATCCTTGTTTTGCTCAAAGGCCTAGTGTAGTATTTTAGGTAGACTATAGACTGGTAACAAGAGAGCCACCCACTCTTCCCTTGATTTATTTAGGACATGGTACGGAACTTCATAGAAGTGAGGAGTTTACATGGAACAGATACTGATACCTTGGGGATTGTCTCCTGTTCTGATGGGGCACGCTGGTCCTAGTAACTCTGTGCATCACAGGTTTGGGCCCCCAGGATTGAGAAAACTGCCAAATTCTTTCTACAATACTGACCTTTTATATGCAGGGCCTGTGTCACTAACCTGGAAGAAAGTACTTTAACAATCAATGTGCTTCTGTATAAGGTAGTGTTTAGAAGCACAGAGCTTTCCTGGTTCTTGACCTAACTCAACATTAAAAAGACAACATTCTAATTAACTGGAGGAAGCAGTCTGAGCACAGGCATACCTGACCAAAGTCATTGCTACCAGCTTTTCTGTGTCCCGGCGAGTGATTCCCCAAAGGCCAGGCCCCCACCTGCCGCCCCTCAGATCCTTTAGATCAAAGTTTTGATGCTGAGTTTGGTTTGAGGCCCATAATCACAAACCATTACCCTACACCTGAAAACTCCAACTTTTTCTTATTTCTTAGCAAATGTGAGTTTGTGACATTGGGGCCACATAGGTTGCTTATCTAAAAAACAAACAGAAGGACCTATGACGAGAATATACAACTATGTACTGGGGGGGCTTTAGGGAGAAGAAGAAGGAGAAAGAAGAGGAGGAGGGGGAGGGGGGGAGAAGGAGAAAAAGATTGGCAACAGATGTCAGCTCAGGTGCCAAAAGAAAAATAAATAAAAAACAAAAAATAAAGAAGAAGCCTAATATATTAGTAAGGGTTATTAGTTGCAAGCCACGTAATTAACTTTGGCTGCTTAAATCAGAACAAAGATTAAAATATATGATATATGAACCTCTGGGAGGGCCAGAGACCCATGTGGCCTGGGAAAGTGCCCAACCACGTTGTGGAACTGTTCCAGTAACCGCCATGGCAGAGTCACCCTCCATTTAGCACCAATTGTTCTGAAACTGGACCCCAGAAGTTCTGCCCCAGCCACCGTAGAAGAACCAACCCTTTTTTCACAGTACTTTCTAGAAGATCCTATCTTCCCATGCATAGCCATCTCTTCATGTTGCTTGCTTCTGCATTCAGGTTTATTATATTGTTGGAACCTATGCCAAAGTCCTGTACCATAGCTGCAAGGGAGTCTGGGGAAGTACAGTTTTTAGCTTTCTAGCCTTTGGAACAGAAGAATGCAAACAAAAAGGGGAGTGGAATGGTTTCAATTAAAGCAATTTACCTATCTGCCATATCTAATAGAGACCCTTTATTTACTGTTATCATTATAATATCAAATACATAAATGATCTTAATTGTATAAAAGAGACTCACACAAGCACTAGCTGTTCTCTCTTGGCACTTTAAATCAAGGTGTATAGACACGGATACAGATGAGCACATATAGAAGCCATATAGACAGAAAGGAGAAATGCAGATTGCTGATAGATGATCTAACATTGTCAAGTATTAAGCACATTTAAAAACTAGGTTTAGAGACAGAATTGGGAGGAATTTTTTTTCTCTTTTTGGAGTAGTTCTGGAAGAAAAATCTATGGAGGCAGTGGGATTTCAGAAAATGGCTGAGGGAAGAGAATGCTGGAGAAGATGAAGGGTATATGAAAGAATGCGGTGTATAACAAGCAGGGCTCAGATGAAGCCTAGAGGCTGGAGCTGGAGGATTGAGTCGAAAGGGCATTTGGCTTATGAGAAGCAGTGGGAAGAGACTGGAGAAACAGAATGGCTTATGGAAGCCTAGTCCTTTAAAATTTCTCAGAAGCATCTATACCACCTATCCTCTCTGAGAACTGATCAAGCCGCTTAATTCTGTAGGGAACAAGTTCTCCAGCAGTCAAGATGAGTAACATTAATATGTGATGAATATTTCCCACACACTCCCATTCAAGCAGCTCTGCGGGGCTGGGCTCCACTGTGCTTTGAGACATTTGTGTTTCTTCAGTTTTGCCACCTGATGGAGTGGAAGAGAGCACGATATCTCGTACCAGCTACTCCTGTACACTCTCTTTTTCTGATACTGCAGCCATATTTATCAAGCTTTTCTTTGTGGCTTTCTACAGCAACATGTTAGTTACCGTGTTCAGCTCAGTGGGGACAGTTGGGGCTTCCTCTTCTGTCAAAGGCCATTTGGTGATAGTTGAGCCTTTGACATGCCTGTAAGTGCAACAAGAGCCACGAGAAAACTTAAGGTGGCAGATAGATTATAAGAAATTAGTAACAGCAGGACGTACTGTGTTTGTTTTGTTCTGGGCCTATTCTTTAAGTAAATCATAAAAGGTACCCTTCTGAAGCAGCATGCTGCTATCGAGGATGGATGAAATGTGTGATTTCATTCTCTGGATGTGTAAAACAGAACACTTTATTCCTTCTCAACTTCCCATATTCCATCACTTTCCCCCACAACATCTACTTGCTGGTAGTTTTTGCTATTGTACCTATTATTCTAATTTTGCCATTTCTTTTGCTCTAGATGATTGTAAATCTAAGCTGGATTGTGAAGAGTAGAGTTACTTAAAATATGGTTCATGGACAAGCCACTTGTCCTTAAACTGTCACTGATCTGAGATGGGATAAAGAGTGTAAATCAACTACGGCAAATTAGTGACCACACTGTGTAGCTCAGCTGTTGTTTATTTTTTTGGTAGCAAAACTTTCTTGATGAAGGAAGCAGTGCATTGATTTACATTTTGGTGCAAGCTCCTTGTCTTATTGCAGACTGGTATTTTGAGTAGCACTGATATAGTATAAATCTGTTGTTTTCCAGAATTTTCTATAAAAGTTAGGCCACTATGAATACGAAATGGCAGTTTAGAACCTGTATTAGCTATATGAATTACTTTGGACTCCACAAAGTTTCATTTTCTTTTAAAAGAGACTGAACCCAAAATACTCCTCAGGGAGAATGGGGCAAAAAGTCAAAGCAATCTCAATGTACTGAGCAAAGATATTGAGTCAAAGGCAGTCTGTTGAGGTCAGGGTCTCTTGTTTCTTTTTTTCATTTTTGCACATCCCACCCAACATAGCATCTCATAGAGGTTCCTGCATAAGGTAGATACTCACTAAGAGCTTGTTGAATAGAATCCTCTCTTTTTCAAACTATAGTTTCTTTAAATTTAAACTTTAAATTTCCTTAAACTGCAAAAGCATCTGCTCTGGTTTCTGAAGACTGTTGGTGAGCATGCAGTGACTTGAGTCCCTAACAACACCTTCTCATCCATTGCCGGAGGAGGCTTGAGGAGTCTTGGGCCCTTTGCAGAAGGCATCTTTGCTCTCACCATCCTTTCAGTGTAAGGGAGACTTTTCTATTTTTCGTTTTTCTCTTTCTAACATTTAACTTCCAAGCAGGAATCACAGGTGCCCTTAACCCCACGTATTACATTTTCTCCAGTGACTTTTTTTTAACTTAATTTAAAGTCAACATTCTTGAGATTCTGGAAGTTCTTTAAAAAAAAACCCCCAAAACTCTAGCAGAGAGGAAAAAAACTTGATAAAGTAACATAATCAATTGCAAATTGGTGAACCTTTAAAGAGTATTAATTCAATTGGATAAACTGTGGTTAAATAATTTTTATCAAGCAAACTGGGTTATATGGTTAAAAGCAAGAAAAAAATTCTAAAAACATACAGTGGGTAGTAGTTTATGTGTCAAGAAAAACTGAGAGAATTTTTGAAGCTCTGATGTCTAGCAGATAGCACTTAAATCATTTTTCTCCAAACTTCAGTCATAATACTTCAAAGAGTTATAGCCATAATACAAATTTTTAGACTAAGAAGTGGTGTTTGAAGTTATTTTATAGGATTTTGCTGTAAGGGCTCCAATTGATTTGTAGTAAGATAAAAGAAGAAAACTTTATTTTCGAAGCTTTGTCGGAAAAAGCTTACCTTCCATTGGTCGTTCTGCCAATATGCCCATAGGGTGTGATGATGTAGACATGATATTATATGCCTATACGAACTGAGCTGGGTTTCTACCTCCTGCTGCTTTTGTTATGGTTAAAATCTGTCACAAACTGCTGGTGATTTATTAAATGTTTAATGAAGTAAGACAAAAACTTCAATAACTACAAACAGAAAAGTGGAACATCGCATTAAAATATAATACACATTACATTTCTATTTTTCTTCCCAATTTTCTCTCGCTAAAAAAGATAGGGGCACATTTGGAAATCCAGACAGTATGAAAGGAACACTGAGCAGCACCTACTCATGTTAACAAAGGGTATGCTTTAGTTTTATGCTTTGCTTTCTTTTTCTTCTCCGTGAGAAAGAAAAAAACTCTGTTCCAGAAAAGCAAAATATGCAAACCTTGCTTACTAGTAGCTTCTCTATTAGATTTTCTATTAATAGTATACAAAATCCTTCACTCTCCATGTAGAAGTAGATGACAAATTTGAAGTGTGGAATTAAATATGCTGCATCGGTTTTATGGAATTCTATTTAAATATTGCACTAATGAACTAATGCCATTTTAATCAAAAAGAGTGTTTTTTTGTTTTTATTTTTTAAAGATTTTACTTTTTCCTTTTTCTCCTCAAAGCTCCCTGGTCCATAGTTGTATATTCTTAGTCATGGGTCCTTCTAGTTGTGGCATGTGGGATGCTGCCCCAGCATGGCCCAATGAGCAGTGCCATGTCCACACCTAGGATCCAAACCGACGAAACCCTGGGCTGCCGCAGCAAGCCTGCGAACTTAACCACTCGGCCATGGGGCTGGCCCCCGAAAAAGAGTGTTTTTATATTGCTCATCTGCTACCTGTATATCTCAAGCTAATGTCCATTCTTTTTAGGTGTGTATGTATGTGTGTCTATGCATGGGACAGTTGTTATTTTCATTACATTATTACACTACATTTATTACTCTCCTCTTGTTGTATATTTCACTCCCCTCCCTCTCTCCCTCCCTCCTCCCTTCCTTCTCTGTCTCCTCTAAACTATTTAATGGCTTTGCAGTATCAAGTGATTCTTTGTGTTCATTGATTCACTGATTTACTTAATCCTTGTAATGGAGATTTATGGACTAAGTGAAGATAGAATTTTGAAAATGCAGAAATATTGATTTTCTTATAAGCATAAAATTCCAACATGACTATATGAACATCTTGTTTGCATTAAAATTTCTAAAAGGTCTTGCCATTTATGTTATCAGATATAGCCTGGCTTACTGGAGGGTCGTTTCTCCATGGACTTGGTTGATATGAACTCGAAGGATATCTATCCAATAAAATAATTAAATAATTTATTTGGAAGATGTTGGTTGGCTAACAATTGGTTGGTTGGCTGAATTTTTCACTCTAACTCTCTTCTCCCACATTTAATACATATAGAGTACATGGTGAATCTGTATAGTTTTAGCTTCTGTAGTTTTGTTTCATCACTTGTTCATGCATTCATGCATTCATCCATCTACCCATCCAGTCATTCATATTCATTAACAAAACATTAACTGAATACCTACTCTGGATGTCCTATAGAAAACACTGGGAAATAGCAGTGAGAAAAACAGATACGGTCTCTGCCTTCATGGAATTTACAGTCTAGTTAGGAGAAAACAAAAAACAGAACAAGAAGAAGTTGCAATAAGTTCTATGAAGGGAACAAAGTGCTTTTATTTTTAAAACTTGGAATTTGTTCAGATCAATTAAAATAGGGTGACTCATCAGGGCTGAAAATTGAACAGCAAAGTGGATCAGCACACAATTATATTTGACCAGATAACTCAAGTAATTTTTGTGAGTTTGACTATTTCAATTATCTTGGCATATCAAATAAAATTAACCATGGGGCAATCTGACCAATTCATTTCTTATCGATCTAAGAACAATTGATCTGGGTTAATTTTTTTTTCTTTCTTTCTTTTTTTTTTTTTACAGATTTTGTGACTGTTTCTTGCTGGAATCAGCATTTCTTTTTTTAAATTGAGATAATATCGATTTATAACATTATATAAGTTTCAGGCATACAACGTTAATGCTCACTACCAAAAGTCTAGTTACCATCCATCACCATGCAATTGACCCTCTTCACCCATTTCACCCATTCCCCAACCTCCTTCCCCTCTGGTAATCACCAATCTGTTCTCTGCGTCTATGAGTCTGTTTTTGTTTTGTTTGTTCATTTGTGTTTTTAGATTCTACTTATGAGTGAAACCATACAGTATTTGTCTTTCTCCATCTGACATTTCATTTAGCATAATACTCTCAAGGTCCATCCACATGGTCACAAATGGCAAGATTTCATTCTTTTTTATGGCTGAGTAGTATTTCACTGTATGTATGTACCACATCTTCTTCATTCATTCGTCTGTTGATGGACACTTAGATTGTTTCCATATCCTGGCTATTGTAAATAATGCTGCAGTGAACATAGGGGTGTATATGTCTTTTCAAGTTAGTGTTTTTATATTCTTCAAATAAATACCCAGAAGTGGAATACCTGAATCATATGGTAGTTTATTCTTAATGTTTTGAGGAATCTTCATACTGTTTTTCATAGTGGCTGTACCAATTTACATTCCCATCTACAATGTACAAGACTTCCTTGTTATCCACTCCTCTCCAATAGCATTATTTCTTGTCATTTTAATAATAGCCATTCTAACAGGTGTGAGGTGATATCTCATTGTGATTTTGATTTGCATTTCCCTAATAGTTAGCGATGTTGAATATCTTTTTCATATGCCTTTTGGCATCTGTTTGTCTTCTCTGGAAAAATGTCTATTCGTATCCTCTGCCCACTTTTTAATTTGTTTGCTGCTTTTTTTGTTGTCAAGTTGTACAGGTTTTTTAAAAATGTATTTTGGATATTAACTCCTTATTAGATATATGATTTGCAAATATCTTCTCCCATTCAGTAGGTTGCCTTCTCATTTTGATGGTGGTTTTCTTTGCTGTACAGAAGCTTGTTAGTTTGATATAGTCTCATTTGTTTATTTTTGCTTCGTTTCCCTTGCCTTTGGAATCAGATCCACCAAGATATCGCCAAGACTGATGTCAAGGAGCTTACCGCCTATGTTTTCTTCTAGTTTTATCATTTCAGATCTTACATTCAAGTCTTTGATTCATTTTGAGTTAATTTTTGTGTGTAGTGTAAGGAAGCAGTATTTCTTGATATTTTTAAGTTTTACCATTTAAAAAAATTTGACGTTAACTAAAATTATTGTTACTTAAAAATTAGAACTCAAGCTAGTCGCCGCTTAAAGATGAACCTTGGAAATCAGTTTAAAGTAGTAATGAATTACTGCATTTTTTCCTCTAATTCTTCCCCAAAGATAGAACTACTTACGATCTATAGATAGTTTGGATTTAATCTAGTATATTTAGTTACACATAAATCTCACATTTGGAAAAGTGGTTCGGTCATCATGTTAAATAGTTATTTTGCATATCAACTGAGGGACAGAGCGACAGAGTGGGCCACCCCATGGCAGCACGTTTGTAGGACAGGTTTCTAGCACTGACTTTGTTATGACACAATAAAACTGTAAGGAAGTAAATTCATTTAACTCAACTAATACTCAGCCAGAGTTTATTTAGTACAAGCCATTCAAATCTTTACAAAAATTGACCTACCCTTAAGGACATTACCATTTATTTATGTGGAAAAACAATTTCACTAATAATATGCGATAGAATAAAATCAGAGTCATAAATAAGTATCAACTAAGAATTATCGTTGTTCAAATGATATAAGTCATTTGAGTAAATGATTTATAAATCAAATAATAAATTCAAATCAAAAACAAATCATAAATCAAATGATATAAATCATAGAGAGATGAGTAAATCTGAAAAAACCACACACAGGAGCTGACATGCAAAGTGAGCCTGCAGAGTAGATAAAATTTCGATAAGCAAAGATGAATAAATGGAGGTTTCCAGAGGGAGTCGCTCACCGTGAGCAAAGGGATGGAGGCAGGAAAGTGTGTGTCACCTTCAGTGCCTCAGAACTGTACACACAGCAGAACACAGCATTTTAACCTTTCTTCTCCCCTAGTATTTCAGTACTTTTTCACCGTCTGTGATCAAATTTAAAAATTCCTTTTTAGATTTTCCTCTGAGTCCAATTGTCCTGCACCAATGCAAGGGAGTATGGAATCAATTTTGATAAAATGTACCACACATAGGTGCTCAGTAAATATTTGTCCAATAAATGAATAAAAGAATGAATCTCTGTTCCCCATCCCGTCCTACCCTGCCTTCCAATCTCTTCTCTTTGGCCCTGAGAAAGCAGCAGCCCAAAGGCCTTGTTTAAAGCAGGACCTCTTAGCCCTCAGTCCCGATGGAAGGTACATAATTTGTGGCAGCTGCGGGTTATGCTAACGGAAGATCACCCCCTTATTCCTGGTACTTCTCACTGACGCTGAGAACGTTTGCAGTTCATCATGCCCCTTTCCTTTGTCACTGCCTGTGGCTGCTGTGGAAATAGTTAAGGGTGATGCAGTGAAAGCAAGCTTGCCAAGGGGGAAAACAAAGGCAATTGTCTTGGGAGAGTTCTAATCCACTCATTTAAGAAAAAAGAGACCTCTTGCTTCCTGGGGTTGCAAGGTTACTTTCACCTGCAATCTCATTCAGTCAGCTTGGTTTCGTGTCCTCCATATGTCTCATAGGATAATTCTGCACCATCCTAAAATAGCAGACACACGCCTAGGGAGGCCAATGACACAAAGAAGTATTATTTTTTTTGTAATACTATTGCAATGTTTCTAAAATTTTAAAATAATTTTCATTTGCTTTTATTTTTCCACTCAAATGTGGTTTTTACCACATTGAATCAATTTCCAAAAAGAGTGGACCTGAGGAATTGCAGACCCTGGTGATGATTACCCTTAGCCTCAGCATCGTGTCAAGGCTCCTGTCCTGCCAGCATATCACAGGGCTGCCAGTGAAGGTATTTGCTGTTTGCCCTTGTCTCTGTGGGGTTCTCACCAGGCACTACTGAGAACAGCTTCCTCCTCCATTTCCTCTTCTGACAACACTGGGGATTTGAGTGGATGCATTGCCAGGTTTCCCCGTACTGAGTGCCATCCTCAAACAATCGGAGCTAAAGACACCCTTTCACATTACACTTTGGCGCACATTGCTGGTGTCTGCAGGTGCTTTTATGCCTTGTTAGGAGGAGGAATTTTAGAATGGTGTCACATTGCTTTTAAATACCTTCTGTACTTCACAGATTCATCATAATAATCACCCAAATTGACAGACAGTAAAATTTCAACTTTAATTTGCTTAGCAGTCACGGAAGATAACACAGTGTGAATGGTTCCTCTGACTAAGCTGTAATTGTTTTGTTATACCCATGTATTACCCTTCTCAGAAAAGGGAGAAATCTATAACAAGACAGCCTGTTGAGCCTGCTAAATGAGAAAAATGGAGCTTAATTAAAAGATCTATCTTTGCAGTAAGGGAATTATATTTGTGTGTGTGCGTGTGTGTGTGTGCTTTCCTCATTATGAAAGATTCTGAGATAAATATTTCAATCATACTTTCATAATTATTTGCAAGCATGACAAGTGGCATGCTGGGCTTCATTATATAACATTCGTTGCTGTATTTTGTTTTGCCTCTGTCAATGGGAAATGTAACAGAAAATGGTTGACCAGCTATTTTGGAAATCCAGAGCTACATTATTAAAATCAGAAACATCCCTTGCTGGGATAAGAATGCAAATGTATGCACAGCGTTCTTCTTGCTTAGTCCACGGACATCTAGTGGTAAGCCGTGCAGTAGCAGCAGCTCGCTGAGGTCCCTGCTAGCCTTTTTTCCATCACCAGCACCTTTCCTTAGGGATGCAAATCTTGTTTATTACACTTCTGGGGAATCAGAAGACGGGCCGTCTGTCCCAACTGCAAAATTTTTTAAGGAAAACAAGTACAAGCTCATCAATCAGACTTAAACAATCAAGTGGACTCTGTAATTTGAGTGGAAAGAGGACTTTGAAAGAAACGTATACATAAATTACAGATTATCATTAAAGCAAGTTTTTTTCTATTTTCCTGTTTTTTTAAACCAAAACTTTTATTTTTTTGTCTTTATGAAGTAATATATCTTGTAATGTAGAAAACTGAGATAATGTGGGTAAACAAAAAGAACCTAGCAATTACCACCCAGAAAAACATTCTGATACACATCCTTCTTTTCCAATCACATAGATATAATTTTGAAAACAAAACTGTGTTGCACAATATACATTTTGTTTGTTTAACAATATATAAAAATATCTTTCTGAAAATAACAAGTTTTGAATTTTGATGGTGTTGTGAGAGTCTCATGGATAACTTCTCTTTCTGGATGTTGTGATGGACTTTGTAAGCGATCTCATTTTTTTATATCGTTCTCAGTTTTGTTTTCAAAACTTTCTACTCTTACTTGGGCAGGATTCTTTTTTATAATATAACATAAAACAATAAATACATTTTATGCAGTTATTACCAGTTATTTAGCTTTTCTCTCAAATATCCATGAATATCTCCTTACTAATTTTCTTTCCAACATGCACTTTTGATATTTAACATGTAGATAAAAATGGGAACTCGAAGAAATGAATGACATGCTGCAACAATCAATATCCAACAGACAGAGCATTTTATTCTGTATAAACTGCAAGAATTTGGTTTCCCAAATATTTTTGGAAATCAATATGATCACATCCTTTAATAGCTTTTTAAACCAATATCTAAAATAATTATAGACACGAACTCTTATGATGTGGCTATTAGCAGGTTAATTAGGTAATAATGAATGAGATGCCACAGGTTAGCACAGAGTTAGCACAATAGGATTTGTTTCAGCGTGAAATGAAGTTGAGTGTTAAAAATTTAATCTTTATGTGCTAATATGCATGGGCATACCTTGTTAATTATTGCCGAAAGATTCTTTCTTCTTCTGAACACTAACAAATGGGTAATTCAAAATAGATTGTGTTTTCTAGCTGTCCGTGCAGATTAATTTGACAAAGTCTACAAGACACGTGAAAATTATGAGGCATGTTAGTATGAATACTAATGATATGTAACAAATCTGTTGTAAATATTGTAGTATGGGACATTTCTGTCTTAAAAAAATTAAGTAGGGATTATTTTCAGCCTTTTAACATTTATTTTAAAGCAAAAAGCATTCACATCTGTGTATAAAAGTTTATATATTTACTGCATATAAATGTATGTACTTACTATTGTCGCCTTCTCATCCTATTTTGTCACCATTGAAGGAAAGGCTCATTTGCTTTTAATATCAGTAGTCCTGGTTAAATTAGTGATATTCATTTTTAGAAAGAGTGCTAAATATGTGAAATATTAAATTAGGTTTGCAATTACAATGAATGAAGTAGCATCTAAATTTCGTGACATTTTGGTATCATCTACATCTAGAAAACAAAAATTATAGTAAAGATGAGTTTATCTGCTCATTATTTATGACTTTAACTTGAAATTAATAGACAAATGTGAAACAAGTTGGTTCATTGGAGATCAAATAATTATTTAATCATCTGTTTTGTGAAAATAAAACACTGAGTTTCACAAAGCCATCTTTGGTGAAATGGTATTTAAATGCTTTGTACGGAACGGTTTCTAAGAACCACTCAATGATACTGTCTTGAATATATTATATAACGTAACAGGTGAAGTGTGTAAATGTGATGTTATGGCACTGGGAAGCCCAAGAAATAATACCTCTTTTCCCCACTCAAATTCAGAACTGATTAAGAAAGACACACAGGGATCAGGCAGACTACAATCAAAGTCTTAGCTTTTTAGAGGTTAACTGATAAAACTTTACTGAGGGGAGCTCTTGGCACAGTAGATTTGCTAATATTTTACCCTGAATTAATCAGGCTTATCTACCTGGACACAGAGGCCCTACTTCCCCACACGTACACCTCTGTCCAAAGGAACAGAGACAGTCTTGCTGAGTTTCCCACTAGGGCAACAGCGCGGATGAGAATGCACCTGCCCTGCAGACAGGCTGAATTGAAGAAGAGAGAAAGGTGGGGCTGCGCTGAGCTGCGCTTCCTCAGTACTTCTCTGAAACTCCCCAGTCAGTCTTCTTCCAGGCTGCCTTTTATGGACTGAATTGTGCCACTCCCCCCAGTTTGTATGTTGAGGCCCTAACCCCCAATGTGGCTGCATTTGGAGATAGGACCTTTAAAGAAGTAATTAAAGTTAAATGAGGTCATAAGGATGGAGCCCTAACCCAACAGGACTGGTGTCCTTATAAGAAGAGAGAGACATCAAGGATGCACATACACACAAGCAAGGCCAGGTGTGGACACAGCCAGAAGCAGGCCTTCTTTGAACCAAGGAGAAAGGCCTCAAGAAAAACCAACCCTGCCGGCACCTTGATCTTGGATTTCCAGCCTCCAGAACTGTGAGAAAATACATTTCTGTTGTCCTAGCCACTCAGTCTGTGGTATTTTGTTACGGTAGCCCGAGATGTTAGGAGCCAAGAGTGTTACTCCAGTGGAGGTGCCTTCATGTGGTAAACGCCAGGAGCGGGGAATAGGAGTCACCCGAACATGAGCTCTTGCTCCGCAACTGTTCATCCTGTCTCCTGGGCTAAATAAGAGAAGTCGCGAATTCAAAGACCGTGTATGCTGCTTCTTTCTCCTGGCAAAGTAATTAGCACATAAGTACTCGATAAATACTTGTAAATTAACAATGCTTTTGCATTTACAGACTTTTCTGCCATTTAAGTTTTATTATTTTCTTCTTTTCCCTAAATCAATCATCTTCATTAAAAGGGCAAAAGAGCTAAGTCTCCCACTAGAAAACTCTGCTTCTGCGAGGGGAGTTAATTATTGTGTATTTATGTTATATCACCCTAAAATTTTCAGCTAAAGGGTTGCAAAGCGAAAGTTAGATAATCTCATTGCATTTGCCAAGAGTGTATAACTGCTTGAGGTTTGTGTTCAATCTATGACAAGAGCCCATTTACATTTTTTAAAGAACGTTTTATTTTGAAATATTTTTAGATTTAGAAAAAAGTTATAAAAATAGTACAGACAATTCCTACATTGCCCTCACCTACATTCCCCTAATGTTATCATATAGCCATAGTACCATTATAGAAACCAAGACGTTAATATTGATGCAAACTATTAATGAATCTACAGACCTTGTTATAATTTTGCCAATTGTCCCCTTATTGGCCTTCTTCTGGATAATTGCCACATTGCACTTAGCTCTTCATAATTTCTCCTAATCATGACAGTTGTTCAGTCTTTGTATTTTATGACCTTGATGCTTTTGAAGACTACTGATCAATAATTTTGTAGAATACGCTTAAATTTCTGTTGAGGTTTTCCCATGATTAGATCTAGGTTATACATTTTGGCTAGAATACCACAAATAATATGACGTTCTCAGTGGATCATATCAGGGGGAGTGATGTCAATGTAACATTTTATTGGTGATTGTAACTTGGATCTCTTAGTAAAGGTACTGTCTGCCAGATTTTTCCATTGTAAAGTTACTATTTTTTCCTTTTTAATTAATGAGTGTGGAGATACCCTCCGACTGTGCAAATATTCTCTTACTCACCATACTTTTGTCCACTAATTTTAGTATCTGTTGATGATTCTTGCCTGCAACAATTGCTTCCGTGATGTTTGCCTAATGGTATTTTTCTACTTCCTTTATTCTTTTCTAATTCATTAATTGGAATTCTACAATAAAAATGAGCTGCCCCTTCTCCCTTATTTATTTAATTATATCATGCATATAAATATAGATCCATGGATATTTTTTTCTATTTTTTGTAATTCAGTACTATTATTTATTTTGTTGCAGGAGCCCATTTCAAAAGCATCAGATTTTTTTAAATATGCAAATTTTGTAAGTTGATAAAGTCACTCTTTTAGAACCAATTAGTATTAGACTTAGACTTAAAATGATAATGGCTGGTGTGTTCTGACGTCAGAGGGCTGCTTTTGAAAAATAAAAACGGTACATGGAAGTCTGTGCCTTCAAGGAGTTAGCATAATAATTGGGGAGACGGAAAGACATCCCAAAAGATACAATGATACTACATTAATATAACAGCTCAAGACAGTAGAAGACACAGCAATGTGTGTTTGATTGCCAAATGAGTAGTAAATGTTAAAGCTGACCAGTATGGGCCTGTTCTGCATTGGCCTGATTCATGCTACTGTGACCTGGAAGAAATTATAAAGCAAATACCATATTTTCTAAAAAAATATATATATGTATATATATATATGTACCTCCTCACACCTTCTCACTACTCACCATTTTCCTCATAGGTGAATATTGAGCATTTATTTATGCAAAAACTATTACCAAGTCAATTACCTTGATGTATGAAATCTCATAATCTGACTTAGCCTACCTCTTTGGCCCTGTTTTTAATTTTCTTCCTAATAATTCATGCTCCCATCACATTCCAGGCACATGGATCTTAATTCTCCAGATTGTATATATTTCTGTGCCTCTCTACCCCTGTTCCTACAATCTGGAATACCTTTCATATATTTTTGGAAAATTTATCCTCATCTTTTAAAACCCATGTCAAAAATCAGCACCTCTCGGAAAGAGTCTTCAAGTCCTTGATGCATACTTGTTTTCTGTCCCAGAGCTCCTTTTCTTTATTCATGCATCTGTTTTAGACCTCACTACACAGTTGCAGTTTACCTGTCTCCTACAATAGTCTGTCTCCTCCATTGCACTGTGACCCCACTGAGGGAGAGGTTCAGTCTTTTTTTGTTTTTTTTTTTGGAGGAAGATTAGCCCTGAGCTAACTACTGCCAATCCTCCTCGTTTTGTTGAGGAAGACTGGCCCTGAGCTAACATCCATGTCCATCTTCCTCTCCTTTCTATGTGGGACGCCTACCACAGCATGGCTTTTTGCCAAGCAGTGCCATGTCCGCACCCAGGATCCCCGTGAACCAGTGAACCCTGGGCCGCCGAGAAGCAGAACGTGCGAACTTAACCTCTGCGCCACCAGGCTGGCCCTGAGCCTCAGTCTTATGCACTATTATGCCTCAGCCTCCGGCTGGAATAATGTCTAGAACAGAGCAGGTGCTTGGCAAATGCTTGCTGAATGAATGCACAGCTAAATAATGAAACATTTTACCGATATCTCAACTCTTTTCTTTCTAAGACAATATTTCAACATACTTCATGAATGGCCAACGTCACACATTAGCTTTTTGGTATGAGGTAATTTGTCTTAGCCCAGCAAGTCCTATCATTGAGGAGATTTATTCCTGTTTGTGAATGTTAGTTCTGGAAATGGTTGAATTGAATATTCACTTAGCCACCACTTCTCAATAATGTAAGAATTGGCATGGGACACAGACCCTTAGCATATTGAGACTGCCAAAAATGCCTCACTTCCTTTTCAAGCCATTCTGGATCGTTTCAAATCTGTTCTGTATTTAATGCTTCACCCTCTGAGTATGGGAAGAAGTAAGTCAATAAATGTGTGCACTTTACTTTGTAAAACACTTGGATCCTGAAAATGTTCTGTTCTAACATTAAAGTTTGTAATTACAAATTTCAATGCTTTTAGAATCAACTCTAAGGGCAATTTCTTTTCCTAAGTGAAAATTCTTTTCTAATTCAAATATCCTTTAACATTACTGAATTTTATATAAGAGATTTAATATACCAGGTTTTCTTAAAATGAGCTTGTCTAAGTTGAAAATGTTATTTGATATGTTTCTAGAAGTAAAATCCATAATGTAGAAGAATTCTCATGGGAACAATCAATGGGATTTTTAAAACCTCGGGATAATTGAGAAAGTTAAATTTCAAACTATTTCACTGGAGACACATTTAAGATTTAAGACTCATCCTTAGAAACCAGGAACCCGTAGTCTCTACCTGTAGGAAAACATCTTATTCTTGATTAATTTATCCATTTTTCTTTAAAACCTATGACTCCTTCGTTCCTTAGTCTCCAGGGAGAAATAAAAGCATAACACATAAGATATTGAACAGCTCTCAGCACCTTAGGTACATCTAATAATTAAATAAATTTATTTGAAAATGAAATATTTTCCATGAAGTGCCCAGCATTTGCTTCAAGTATCCTGATTCTTTTGTTATAGTATGTACTATTGAAGTTGTGTCCAAAAAAATTTTGAAATGAAGTCTGTGTTCAGTTATATTGTTCTGTAACTGAGGCTTCCAGCAAATGATCACGTTTCATACATTCATTAGAGTAAACTTGAAGAGCTTCTCCTTGCAGTTTACTGACCTAACCAGGCTTTAAAAAAATTAAACCATCTCCTTCAAATATTGTACACAGTCTGTTTGCACAACCAGGAAGATCTGACAGCTCCTCTCCAGCATCTTGCTTTTGTGTAGTTGCACTTTTGAATCTAATGAATACCAATAGTGAGTTCACACAGTAAGGGAAAAAAATCGAATACATCTTGTCATAGAGGAATATGTCTGTTCTGTTTAGGGACTAGATGCCATATTCTGTGCTTGCTGCTTGAATGGGAGTCAAAGTTTTTTATCAGACGTTCACAAAAATTGTCCTTTCTTAAAGATATAGGATTTTCATTGAAGCCGTGTTTACTTATTTCTGAGAGGGTGGGATGGTGTCCATGACGTCTATGGACCTCTTCTTGTCTATTTGCATTTCAGGTCATGTGGTTACACTGTTTGCAGGAAGGGGAGTCATTTGAATATGAGAATGTGTCTCTGAGTAAGCCAAACCAAATACAGACGACTTGCCAATTTTCATCATTGGTACTCTGCATCTCTTCTTTGCTGAAGATGTGACTAGTTACCTATTTTTCAGAGTAACTTAAGGTGAGTTATGAATACAATGAATACTATGATCAAGAATTGCAAGAATTACAAAGGGAGAGCTAATGTATATGTACATGTATAAATGTATGTATATTTAATCTATGTGATTAGATATACATTATATGTTTAAATAATTAGAAAAAGCATATATAGGCTGTATTTATATATACATACACAATATATGTATATACATATATATCTTCACAGATATATATATATGCATACACAAATATATGTGAGTGTGTGTTGTGTTGCATGTGTGTGTATGTGTGTATGTAGGTGATGCCAACTAGTCTGGAATGCTGAAAAGAGTGGAGGACATGATACCAAAAGGTCTGGATTCCAATGTCACTTCTGCCACTTATAAACCAGGTCAGTCGGAGTGAGTGACTTCAAGTTCTGAGCCCTGGTTAATGATGTATAAAACTAGTATTGTTATTTCTATCCTAGCTACATTCTCTGACAGAATTATAAGAATCAAGTGGGATTTTCCACATGAAAGAATTTTGTCAAGTGTAAAGCACTTATGTCAATGTAAGTTAATATTCAATGATTCATTTTTTAAGCAGCTACTGTGTGCCATACTAAAAATATGTGCAAGATACAGTTCTCAGAGACTCTCCCTCAGGTAACTTATTCTAAACGGAGGTGGGTCAAAACCCAGAAACTTATATACAGTATGATAAACCTGATACTCAACTCATATTGTTATAAGTTATTTTGGAAATGTGGAGAAGTGGCTTACAGCCCAGAGTGTGGGGTACAGGTGGACTAAAGAAGGTTTCGTGAAGGATGCGTTGTGTGGGCTCAGTCTTAAAGAGTGAGAAGGAGTTAAGGGGGTAAATGAGAGGAGGAGCAGAAAAGGCATTTCAAACAGAAAAGCAGCATGAGCACACATAAGAAAGCCACCAACTGTGGGAAATCAAAAAGCATTTCGTTACTGTTGGATAGTAAAAGGTAAGGAGAGTCAGGAAGCAGTGAGACATAAGTAAGGAACTGCTTGGGGTGGGCCTTATCCTAGAGGAGAATGGGAACCACTGAAGGGTTGCAAGCAGGACAGGTGTGTGGACAGACTTCCATTTTAGATAACTCACTCTAGATCTGTGTGACTGAAGAATTTAAGGAGGATAAAATGGAAGAAAGAGAGACCTGATAAGAAGCTGTTGCTATAGACTAAGTAAAGGTCTCTCAGTCTTTGTACTGTTAATATTCAGGGCCAGATAATTCTTTGTTGTGTGTGGGAGGTTTGTAGGATGTTTTGTAGCATCCCTGGCTTCTACCCACTAGATACGAGAAGTACCCACTCCCCACCCCGAGATGTGACAACCAATAATGTGTTCAGAATTTCCAAATGTTCCCCTGGTGGGGAACCACTGGTCTGGGTAAAAGTCATGAAGGGTCACTCTAGCACTTGGTAATTGCTATTAAGACTAGAGAATAGGTGACAGACTCCAGAAGAGTTTAGGAGGAATATTGACATTGCTCAATGATTGGTTTGTTGGAGAGGAAGGAAGAGAGGGAAGAGTTAAGAATGACTCATGGATTTTGGCTTTATTGACTGAGTGGATGGTTAAGTCTCCAATTAAGATGTATAATAAAAGAAGATGGACATCTAAGTGAATATGGCCTCTTTCAATATTTTGGCAACACAGATGTCCCTGGGGTCCTTCCTTATGTTCAGCATCAGTAGGTTTGAAAAATACTAAAATTTTATAAATCTTATTTATCAACTAGGGTAAAGGTGAAGGAAAATTAGTGGAAAAAAGTTGTGTGAGAGAGTGAATGGATAGCTCTGTTTAATAGATAAGTAAATCTTAAGGTCATAGAAGGCTATGAAATTGCCTGATCTTTGAGAATGAGAGAAAGAGATATTTACGTAAACTTTCCCACTTAAGTGTGAACCAAGTATATTTCTAATCCCAGACTTTTTACTCTCAGCAGAGAGTTGTATAGAATCAGAAAAGCCGTGGGCTGAGAATAGCCCTGGTAATATATTTGGTTGCTTTGGGGAAGGAATTTTCAGCAGTGAAGTTGGGGGGAAACAATTAAATTGTAGAGTTGAGTGTAAATTCAAGATATTGTAACTGTAGACTAGGTTTTTGTTTTGGAGTTTTTTTATGGGTTTGGTTGGCAAGAGGGAAAAGGGGAAGAGGTTTTGGTAACAAGAGAGGTCTTGAGGCTAGGTGGAATGTATTTTTCTCAAAAAGTGAGAGATTTGAGCTTGCTTGAGTACCAAGAGATTAGGGTGCATGGTGGGATGAAATGAAGAATCCCAAGAATAAGGATGAGTCAAAAGAACAAATGAATTTATTCTGGAATAGGAAGAGGGACATGTCCTCTGAGACTGGAAGAAAGAAAGGAGAGAGAGAGGCACATGTGATTATTATATTTAAATTTATATTTAGGCATTTGGAAGCCAAGGAAGATCATGACTGATGGCTTAATTCTTGTGATGAAAAGAGACTCTGATCATCTGATCATATTGAAAGCAATGCAAGTCATGAAGAATGGAATAACTGCAGACGAGAACTAACGAGGAACTGACCAAGAATAAATAAAAGGGAAGCAAAGCAGAGCTGCATTTACAGGATATGAATTTGTGGTTTGTATGGTTTTTCTCAAAAAAAGAGCTGATGCCTAAGTATAGAAGCAGAGAAAGTAAATTATTACAATGATGAGTTGGGTTTTGCTAAGTGGATATGATGGAAGTACTGAGGTACAAGGAGAACCGAAGGTGTTGATGAGACAGTTGTTCAGATGACTGGTCATGAAGTTCAAGATGGGGGAAGAAAGAAGAGAGTCCAGTTCCATATTTACTAGCAGCTGGATATGTCTCCAACATGGTGCTCAGCATATAATAGATGCTCACCAAATGTTAGTTTCTTCTCTCTTTTCCCTTCGAGAAGAAGTAGAAAAGGTAGAGAGGCCAGGACCACCAAGCAAATGACATACTCAGAGTCTCAGCCTCCCTCTTTAGCTATAAAATCGGTGTGATAATAATAATTATTCTCCCTCCTGTATCTCAAAGAGTCATTGTAAGTTGTAAAATAATGTGAAATTATAATCAGTGTAAATTGTAAAGTACTAGAGAAATATAAGTTATTATGATTACAAAACCACATTATATAGTAGTCATGTAAATTTCATACTCTTAATTATAAGAGCAATAAGTTAATAATACCGGGGTAAAGACATTTTCCAATGTCATATCTTACTGTCAGAAATTGTTGCCAAGGTGGAAATAATAGTAGTGGCATGTATTTTATTCCAGAATGATGGAAAAACTGTGAGATCATGTCATGAAACTATTAATATAATCATTATAATATATGCTAGAAAGTGAAAAATGTGATTTTGGAACTAGATGAGAAGTTAATAATGAGGATTGGTGGAAGGCTGACTCATAATCAGTTAGCTTAACTGGCGGGGAGGTGATAGGGGAAACCCTGCCTGCCAAGAAGACCTGGCAGAATAGGGAAAGGGTGGATCTTTCCTCTGATAGATCCTTGCTTATTACCTACATATAACTAAATCGCCTTTAGATTCTTCACCTTATGAATAGTGTGCTTTTAGGAGGATCAAAGATATTCTTCCATGACTTGATGATGGAAGAATTTTCAAAGACTCGCTTAAGATAGAAAAGTCTCGTTAAAATAATAAGTTGAAATTTATCTATACTAAATAAGCAAATACTTAATTCCTACTTGGATAGAGGGAAGAGGCTGGCTGGGCATAGAACATCTGAAATAGGGGGTGAGAAGAAGGGAATCCACTGGTGAGAAGGGAGGGACTACAGAAAGGGAGTTGGGAATGCTGAAGACAAACTGAACCGATTTCACAGGTTGGTCCTTTCTCTGCAGAGTGGGAACCCTGCAGCCATCACATGGCTCTGCCACCTCCCTCGAACCACACCTTTTAAAGCCTGTCTTTTTTATTAAGGAGTTTCATTATCCATGGATAAAGATTATTTCTATATTATTATTTTTATTATTATTCCTATACTCCACCCAGAGTACAATTCTACCAGAGAATAATCTTAAAAACATTTTTAAAGTTTATCTCCAATCAGGCTTATTAAACATCAAAGAGCCTATTCTATAATAAACACAACCTCTTCACTGATTGTCAGTAAAAGTGTACGGCTTGGGGAAAGTCGTCTTATGTTTCTCGGCTTCCACATTGCCCTATAAAATTAAAGAAGTGGATGAGTGGATTCCTAAAATCCCTTCTAGTTCTATATTTCTACTCTTCTATGGCATAGAGTGAAAAATGCGTTAATGACAAGATCCAATTATGTAAGAGTTGCCAACCAAAATATAGTGCAGTATAGTGACAAAATTGGCCTCAGTCCAAATGATCAGTCTGTTGATAAACGAAATGGAGATATCAGAAAAAAGATAGTAAAAGCTTTTTATCAGTCTTAGGAGGATAAAAGTAAGCCAAATAAAGCCATTAAAAAAAGCAAGTGAAAGATTCTATCTCTTTCTGTATGAGCCTTATCTATAAAGGTTAGGAAAGTTTTTCTATAGGTATAATTCAGAGCTTTGGCTTCTCAGTAATTAAGATGTTACTGTAATAAGGAAGGTCAAGAAAATATGTTGACTCATCACCAGAATGTTCAAACCCAGCAACATAAGAGCATTACATATTGAGAATTTCAGGATTGTGATTTTTGGTTTTCCCTAATTTTAGTAATCTGATAGTAAACAACTGGTCTAATTTTCAAGCCATGTCTACATGTATAACTGGCTTGAAAAATTCAGTGAAAAATATCTATAAGCATCCAGATCTGTAGAGTGACCATTTATCTGTTTTTCTTTGTCTAATACCCAATAACTAAAACATTTTTAGCTCTTTTAATAACACACAGACACAGTCTTATTCATATAATTATAAGTACTTCAAATTCTTTTTCTTTTGAGAGCTCTAAAAGTATTTTCTCAGTTGATCTCATGAGTCTCGGAAAAGTTACTTTTTTCCTTGGGTCACCATAGAAGCAAGGAAGTCATTTTCATTTCCACGCACAATAAATCAATCAACATTTATAGAACACCTATTTTGTTCTGGGCCTTAGGCTAAGCAATGTGGTGGATACAATGATGAATAAGAGATGATCTCTGCCCTCAAGGCAAGCCAGGCTCTTAGATAAAACGGTACCAAACAGACAATACAGGGCAGCATATGATAAGTGATAAATGAGTGGCATGGGAAATAGGAGTTCTAATGTTTTCAAGGGAGGAGAGATCATCTTGGCCTGAGGTGGTTAGAGAGGGCTTCAGGGAGTGTGTGGGAAATGGCCTGGGCCTTAGAGGACTGACTGCTTGAGACTAGTAAGTAAAGAAGGGGAGAGCAGGGCAGGCAGAGAAAATGGAGTGAAGAGCGATAGAGCTGCATTGTGATCTGACCAGAGAAGCAAATAAGCAGCCTCGGTAGGCTGTCATCAGTGTCAGGCCATGCACAGGGCACAGAGCTGGCAGAGGCCTTAATTGAAGACAGGCATGTGGCCAATAGCAGAGGCAACACTGGCAAGGCACAATGTAAGACTTTATTTGCAAGTGAGATACAGCAATAGCGGGCTCTGGTCCTCTGGCTGAGAGAGAGCCATGAGGCCCAGAGATGTGCACCTGCTGGTTCCCAGGGAGCTGCTTCCCCTCAACATGGAGGCAGGACGTTGGGTGGAAGGAGCGCTGGACTGCATACTCTGCTGTGAACTATTTCCGTAAGGTTTATCAAGTCAGTTATGTAACTGTGCCTCCGGCTCCTCCCCTTCAAATAAGATCTCTGGACTAGATAATTGCTGAAGTCTCCTTCTGTGTTTATGTTTGCTCTATAAAGTAACCGTGTCTTAATCCTCCACAGTGTAACTAAAGAACTCTTTTTAAAGAGTAAGCTAATTATCAAGGCTTTTCATTGCTAAAAACAGTGAAATTAGTTATTTTTTATTATTCAAAATAGTAAATGAAACTAAATAAAACCTCTTTACGTATGGTCCTTATTAAATACTGGGGAGGGGCCAGCTCCATGGCAGAGCGGTTAAGTTTGTGCGCTCTGCTGCAGTGGCCCAGGGTTCAGATCCTGGGCACAGACATGGCACCACTCGTCAGGTCACGTTGAGACGGCGTCCCACATCCCACAACTAGAAGGATGTGCAACTAAGATATACAACTACGTACGGGGGCGGGGTTAGAGAGATAAAGCAGAAAAAAAAAAAAGATTGGCAACAGTTGTTAGGCCAGGTGCCAATCTTTAAAAATAAATAAATAAATAAATACTGGGGAAACAATGTAGATTAATGATTCAGTCTACGACCTGGGTTCAAATCCTGGTCTTTTCAGTTACCAGCTTTGTGACTTTGAGCAAGTTACTTAATTTTTCTAAACCCTAGATCTCTTTATCTGTAACAGGAGGATGACACCAGCACCTGCAGGTTAAGATTTACTGTAAGAGTATACATGAAAGGGCTTAGCGCGGTGCCTGGCTCATGGGAAGTGTTCAGTAAAAGCTAGCTCTTTTATCATTATTAATATAATACGGTTAGCAGTTGTTGACATTTAACAGCTTTTTAAAGTGATTTTGAAGAGTTAAGTAACATAGGAATTATATTATCAGGTAATTATAAACTGAAAGTGTTGTACACATAGATGGACAAGCAATAATAGAAAGAAACCTAGGAAGACTAGAAATTTGAGGCGGAAAATAGCTAAAGTTTAAGACAGGAAGGAGCTAAGTGACTGGAGATGAATGATTGGAAACAGAGATATCCAGTGAGAGGCAGAAATGCTCAAACGCCCTCCAGTCACAGTAAACAGCACCTGGAAACCGAACCTGCAAAGTGATAAGATGATACAGTCCTGGACACCTGATTATTAGAAAGGTGTTAACCAATAAGAAAGAGTGGAAAGCAGAAAAAGAGGGCTCGAGGGACTAAAATTTGATTGAAGATTTTTGAAATCTAGACATCTATATCACAGAGTGGCGGATCTGTCTTACAATATGCTTGTCAGCCTTGCAGATGGCAAAGGTAGAAACACTGGGGAGGGAGATGAGATAAAAGAGTAGGGGCAAATGTTCTCTCTGCCTGTAGTGGGATCAATTCAAGTAAAGGACAACATTTCTAATGACCAACCTCCCTGGGGACAAGAAAGAAGCCATTTACATCCCGTCAGGACAAAGCCCCAGAGGACACACTGTGGGACATCCGCTGCAAGTGGTGGGGACTAGGCAAGGCAATGTTTCCAGCCAGTGTGGAGCCATTCAAAATCGCAGCCCCGTCTGTGTGGAGAGGCCACTGTGACTCCACAGAAAGAAGGGCCTGTTGGATGAAGAGTTAATATTTGCACAGTGCTTCTAACAGTGCCCAGCACTAATTAAGTGTGGTATAAATGTTTGTTAAATAAATGTATTGAGAATTTCTGAAAATATTTGGCAACTAAATCAGAAGTCATTAGTCTTGCTTCAGGGATGAGCAGATCTACTGGCCAAGGCAATCAATCTTAAAATCAAGCCAAGAAAATGCTTTTGGAAGAAGTATTGTTGTTGTGCCATGACTTACCAATATCACGAAAACTGGAGGTCAGTTCGTAGAAGAAACCCGTTCCCTTCAGCTGGCAGACAGAGCAAAAAGTTTTAGGGAGAAAACTATACATAATTTCACAAGATTTCTGTTCTGAAAGAGTATTATTGCTAGAGCCTCTGGGATGCCCGGCCCCTTTCATCTCTGTTAAACTTTCTCTCAACATTTGTTAAGAGTTTACTGTTGACCACAGATCTTTGGTTGCTTTGCGTCTGCTCAAATGCCAACACATCTGTGTGCCATCTCCACTATTGTCCTGGCAATTAAGGGAGATCAATCTACTTGGCATCACCAAGATGCCTCCACAATCTACTTGCCATCACCAAGAAGGACCACTCTTTTCTGTAGGAAGCTATGTTGGACTTTCCTTCTTGATCATTGCCAGATAGGCATCTACCTTAGAGGGAATTTTGGTTACCAATATTATAGGTTCTTCTCCTTTCTAAAGAAGGATCTCTCTGATGCCTTCTTTCTTCATCTTTTTCCTCAAAGAAAATTGAGGGAACTCTCCTCAGGCCTCCTTTTTGCCCATTCCTAATGATCATTTATGGAACACCCAATGTCCTAGGGGTGCTTGGAGTAGTTTGAAGTTGTGCTGATAGTGGATCAGTCTCCCTAGACATTCTTCTAAGGCCACAGGATGTCTCATGTGAATCTATTTTATTTTATTTTATTTATTTATTAAATCTGCTGTGTGAATTTTTTCAATTATTTTATTTTTATTATATATTTTTCAATTATATTATTTAATTATTGAGGTCATAATGGTTTATAACTGTGTAATTTCAGGGGTACATTATTATTTATCAGTTTCTGTATAGACTGCATCATGCTAACCACCAATAGTCTAATTTTAATCCGTCACCATATATGTGCTCCTTTACCCCTTTTACCCATCCCCCCACCTCCTTCCCCTCTGGTAACCACTAATCTGTTCTCTTTATCATTGTGTTTGTTTATCTTCCACATATGAGTGAAATCATGCAGTGTTTGTCTTTCTCTGTCTGGCTTATTTCACTCAACACAATACTCTCATCCATATGAGATGTAAATTGGATGATTTTTGTCTTTTTTCATGGCTGAGTAGCATTCCACTGTATATGTATGCCACGTCTTCTTTATCGATTCATCCATTGATGGGCACTTGGGTTGCTTCCACGTCTTGGCTATTGTGAATAATGTTGCAATGAACATAGGGGTGCATGAGTCTCTTTGAATTGTTGATTTCAAATTCTCTGGATAAATATCCAGTAGTGGAATACCTGGATCATATGGTATTTCTGTTTTTAATTTTTTGAGAAATCACCATACTTTTTTCCATAGTGGCTGCACCAGTTTGCATTCCCACTAGTGGTATATGAGGGTTCCCTTTTCTCCACATCCTCTCCAACATTTATTTTTTGTCTTGTTAATTATAGCCATTCTGACAGGGGTAAGGTGGTTTCTCATTATAGGTTTGATTTACATTTCCCTAATAGTTAGTGATTTGGACATCCTTTCATGTGCCTGTTGGCAATATGTATATCTTCTTTGGAAAAATGTCTGTTCATATCCTCTGCCCAATTTTTGATCAGATGGTTTGTTTTTTTGTTGTTGAGTTGTATGAGTTCTCTCTATATTTTGGAGATTAATCCCTTGTCAGATATATGATGAGCAACTATTTTCTCCAAGTTGGTAGGTTATCTTTTTGTTTTGTTCCTGGTTTCCTTTGCCTTGCAGAAGCTCTTCAGTCTGATGAAGTCACATTTGTTTATTTTTTCTTTTGTTTCCCTTGCCTGAGTAGACATGGTATTCAAAAACTTCATGGTATTCAATGCTTCTAAGACTGATGTCAAAGAGTGTACTGCCTATATTTTCTTCTGGGAGTTTTATGGTTTCATGTCTTACCTTCAAGTCTTTAATCCATTTTGAGTTTATTTTTGTGTATGGTGAAAGATAATGGTCTACCTTCCTTCCTTTGCATGTGGGTGTCACATTTTCCTAACACCATTTATTGAAGAGACTTTCCTTTCTCCATTGTATGTTCTTAGCTCTCTTGTCAAAAACCAGCTGTCTGTAGATGTGGGTTTATTTCTGCACTCTCGATTCTATTCCATTAATCTGTGGGCCTTTTTTTGTGCCAGTACCATGCTGTTTTGATTTCTATAGCTTTGTAGTATATTTTGAAGTCAGGGATTGTGATGCTTCCAGGTTTGTTCTTTTTTCTTAGGATTGCTTTGGCTATTTGGGGTCTTTTGTTATTCCATATAAATTTTAGGATTCTTTGTTCTATTTCTGTGAAGAATGTCATTGGGATTTTATTGAATCTGTAGATTGCTTTAGGCAATATGAATATTTTAACTATGTTTATTCTTCTATTCCATGAGCATGGAATATCTTTCCATTTATTTATGTATTCTTTGATTTCTTTCCATAATGTCTCATAATTTTCTGTGTATAGGTTTTTCACCTCCTTGGTTAAATTTATTCCTAGATATTTTATTCCTTTTTCTTGTGATCATAAATGAGATTGTATTCTCAACTTCTCTTTCTGCTGGTTCATTATTAATATATAGAAATGCCACTGATTTTTGTAAGTTGATTTTGTACCCTGCAACTTTGCTATAGTTGTTGATTATTTCTAATAGTTTTCTAGTAGATACTTTAGTATTTTCTATATATAGAATCATGTCATCCACAGCGAGAGTTTGACTTCTTTCCAATTTGGATTCCTTTTTCTTGCCTAATTGCTCTGGCCAAAACCTCCAATACTATGTTGAATAGGAGTGGTGAGAGTGGGTACATTTGTCTTGTTCCTGTTCTCAGAGGGACGGCTTTCAGTTTTTCATGGTTAGGTATGATGTTGGCTATGGGTTTGTCATATATGACCTTTATTATGTTCAGGTACTTTCTTTCTATACTCATTTTATTGAGAGTTTTTGTCATAAATGGATGTTGGATCTTGTCAAGTGCTTTCTCTGCATCTATTGAGATGATAATATAATTTTTATTCCTCATTTTGTTAAAGTGGTATATTACATTTATTGATTTGTGGATGTTGAACCATCCCTGCATCCCTGGTATAAATCCCATTTGATCAGGGTACGTGATCTTTTTAATGTATTGCTGTATTTGGTTTGCCAATATTTTCTTGAGGAGTTTTAAATCTCTGTTCATCAGTGTTATTTGCCTATAATTTTCCTTCTTTGTGCTGTCCTTGTCTGGTTTTGGTATCAGGGTAATGTTGGCCTTGTAGAATGAGTTAGGACACTCCATCTTCTTCAAGTTTTTGGAATAGTTTGAGAAGGATAGGTATTAAATCTTCGTTGAATGTTTGGTAGAATTCTCCAGAGAAGTCATCTGGTCCTGAACTTTTTTGGGGGCAAGGTTTTGATTGCTGTTTTAATCTCTTTACTTGTGATTTGTCTATTCAGATTCTCTATTTGTTCTTGATTCAGTTTTGGGAAGTTGGATGAGTCCAAGAATTTATCCATTTCTTCCATGTTGTCCAATTTATTGGCATGTAGTTTTTCATGGTATTCTCTCATAATCCTGTGTATTTATGTGGTATCTGTTGTAATTTCTCCTCCTTCATTTCTAATTTTATTTATTTGAGGCTTCTCTCTTTTGTTCTTTGTGAGTTTGGCTAAAAGTTTGTCAATTTTATCTTCTCAAAGAAGCAGTTCTTAGTTTCATCAATCCTTTGTATTGTTTTTTTGGTCTCTATTTCATTTATTTCTGCTCTAATTTTCATTATTTTCCTCCTTCTATTGACTTTGGGCTTTGTTTGTCTTCCTTTTTCTAGTTCTGTTAGGTGTAGTTTAAGATTGCTTATTTGGGACTTTTCTTGTTTGTGAGGTAGGCCTGTATTGCTATAAATTTCCCTCTTATAACCACTTTTGCTGCATGCCATAAGAATTGGTATGTTGTATTTTCATTTTCATTTGTCTCCAGGTATTTTTTTATTTCTTCCTTTGTTGTTCAGTAGCATGTCGTTTCATCTCCACATATTTGTCACTTTCTCAGCTTTTTTTCTTGTAGTTCACTTACAGTTTCACAACATTGTGGTAAGAAAAGATGGTTGATATTGATTTCAATCTTCTTAAATTTATTGAGGCCTGCCTTGTTTCCAAAAATATGATCTATCTTTGAAAATGTTCCATATGGACTTGAGAGGAATGTGTATTTTCCTGGTTTTGGATGGAATGTTCCATGTATATCTATTAAGTTGATCTGATCTAGTGTTTCATTTAAGTCCACCATTTCCTTCTTGGCTTTCTGTCTGGATGATCTATCCATTGATGTAAGTGGAGTGTTGAGGTCTCCTACTATTACTGTGTTGCTGTTAATTTCTTGCTTTTGGTCTGTTAATAGCTGCTTTATATACTTTGGTGCTCCTGTGTTAGGTGCATATATATTCACAAGTGCTATGTCCTCTTGGTAGAATGTCCCTTTTATTGCTATATACTTCCCCTCTTTGTGTCTCATTATCTTTTTTATCTTGAAGTCTGCTTTGCTCGATATAGGTTTGGCAACACCTGCTTTCTTTTGTTTGTCATTTGCTTGGAGCATCGTCTTCCATCCCTTCACTCTGAGCCTATGTTTGTCTTTAGAGATGAGATGTGTTTCCTGGAGGTAGCATACTGTTGGGTCTTGTTTTTCAATCCATCCAGCTACTCTGTGTATTTTGATTGGAGAATTCA
Source organism: Equus quagga (assembly GCF_021613505.1). Classification (NCBI taxonomy): domain Eukaryota; kingdom Metazoa; phylum Chordata; class Mammalia; order Perissodactyla; family Equidae; genus Equus; species Equus quagga. The sequence goes on along the minus strand of NC_060284.1, from coordinate 25,520,007 downwards.
ATCCATTTACATTTAGGGTAATTATTGATATATGAGGGTTTAATACTGCCATTTTATTTCTTGTTTTCCAGTTGTTCTGTATTTCCATTGCTTCTCTTTCTTTGTATTTCTGACTGCCATTTCAGTTTGGTGATTTTCTGTGATGGTTTTCTTAGTTTTCTATTTATTTATCAATTGTGGCTCTGCTCTGATTGTTTTGTTTAGTGGTTAACATGAGGTTTGTATAAAACATCTTGTAGATGAGATAGACCATTTTCTCATAGCCTCTTATTTCCGTTAGCCTAAGCAGACTCCATACCTTTCTTCTTCCCCTTTGAGTTATTGTTCTCCCAAAGTATTCTGTTTTGTGTTGTGAGTTTGTGACTAAATTGAAATGTGTATAGTTTGCTAACCTGTTCTGATAGAGAGCTGCAATTTTATGATTTTGTCTGTCTATTTATCTCCTTGCTCAAGGCTTTGTAAACCTTTGCCTTCTTGTTTCAGGTATGAGGGCATCCTTGATCATTTGCCGTAAGGGAGGTCTAGTGGTGATGAACTCCTTCAGCTTCTGTTTATCTGGGAAAGCTTTTGTTTCTCCATCATATCTGAAGAATAGTTCCTCTGGGTAGAGCCTTCTTGGCTGAAAGTTTTTGTCTTTCAATTTTTTGAATATATCATTCCAATCTCTCCTAGCTTATAAGATTTCTGCTGAGAAATCCTCTGAAAGCCTGATAGAGGTTTCTTTGCAGATTATTCTCTTCTGCCTTTCTGCCCTTAATATTTTTTCTTTGTCATTGACTTTTGCCAGTTTTACTATTATATGCCTTGGAGAAGGTCTTTTTGCATTGATGTAATTAGGAGTTTTATTGGCTTCATATATTTTTAAATCCAGTTCTTTCCCAAGATTTGGGAAGTTCTCAGCTATTATTTCTTTGAACAAGCTCCCTGCTCCTTTCTCCCTCTGGAATCTACATACCCCTTATGTTTCTTTTCTTAATTGAGTCAGATATTTCTCAAAGAATTTCTTCATTTTAAAAAAATCTTAGTTCTCTCTCCTCCTCCACTTGAAACATTTCTGGATTAGAGTTCTGGCTCTAGTATTTAATATATGTGTAACAGAAGGTAAATCACTTAAAGATACATTTACCTATGTGTACATATTTCTATCCTCTGTATTTATATCCTCTAAAACACTAATTCTGTCCTCCATAAAATCAGTTCTATTTTTTAAGGATTCTGGATTATTTTTTATCTCACTAATTGTGGTCGTCATCTCCAGAATTTCTATTTGGTTATTTTTTTAGAGTTTCAATCTCTTTGGTGAAGTATTCCTCCTGCTCATTAATTTTATTCCTGAAATCATTGAACTGTCTTTCTGAGTTTTCTTGTAACTCATTGAGTTTCTTTATGACAGCTATTTTGAATTCTCTGTCATTTAGATCATAAATTTCTGTGACTTCAGGATTGGTTTCTGGAGACTTGTCATTTTCCTTCTGTTCTGAATTGTTAGTGTAGTTTTTCATCGTGTTAGATGAGCTGATCCTTTGCCAGTGCATTTGTGGTAATATCATGTTGCAGATTCCACCTGCCACTGCCAGGGAGAAGCGGGAGCTGTGTTTCAGATTCTGCCCTGTCTGTTGGAAGTTGTGCAGGTATGACTGCTCTGCATTTGTGCAGGCCAGCCAGAGCCACTTGGTAGGTCACTCTTGTGGAGTTGAGCCCTCTGTGCCTCTGTGCTCAGCAGGCAGGTTGCACATGCATGAGCTGGCACTGTGCTTGATGGTGGTTTGGCTGAGCTGTTGTGCGTGGTGGGTAGGGCACCTTTGCAGGGGCTGAGCCATGGCCACTTGATGAGGAGTCTTCCCACTGGTGGGGCTGCTGGGGCATGGTGGGCATTCCATCAGGGCTGACTACTCTGCTGGAAGCATTTGCATGTGTGCTGGGCTTCCCCTGCCTCCTCTGAAAGTTGTGCTCTCCTCTGTGTTTGGTGGGCAGGGCTCCTTTGCAGGTGCTGAGCCACAGCCACTTGGTGGGGAGCATTCCCACTGGCAGAGCCACTGTGGTATGAAGGGTGCTCTCATAGGCTGGGATAGCATTCATGTGGAGGCTGGGCTGCTCCCACCTCCTCTTAAAGTCATATGGGCCTCTGTGTGAGGCTTTGCAACCTGACTTTCTATTGCCAGGGAGGGAGAGCAGTCACTCATCTATCTCCACTGCTTCCTGGGGATCCAGCCCATCCACCTTCGGATGTATAGCTGTGTGGGTCTCTCAGGCGTCTTGTTGTGCTATGTGGGTATCCTCCACTGGTCAATGAATGTCCATTTAGTTGTAATTCAGAAGAGAGAGACAAAGGGAACAGCTCACTCCACCATGTTGCTGACTTCACTCTAATGTGACTCTATTTTTAGACTCAACCTCCTGGAGAGCTTGGTGTGGGAGAAACTTAGTCCAAACAATGAATGCTGACTAATGCCCATAGCCAATACCTTGTTTACAAATGACTTTCACTTGTGTTATCTCATATAATTCTTACCACTATACCAAATAGTGAGTCAGGGGAGCATTACTATTATCCTTCTTGCACACGTAGGTAAATGTATCTTTAAGTTATTTACCTGCTGTTACACATATATTAAATGCTAGAGCCAGAACTCTAATCCAGGACTTTTGAATGAAAGTTATGAGCTCTTTCTCCTTCCTAGGGTTGAATATGACATCCACACATGTAGAATGTATTTAAAAATTTCTACTAGATTAAAGAATTTTGATGTACTTCTGATGGTCAAGTCACAGTCACTTTTCTCATCATGAGGTGGAAAGTTTCTTCTGCAGTTTTTACCTCTTACTAATTTGTTTAGTTCTTTTTATTTTTTTTTATCTTCCAAAACTTAGAAGATTCAGTACTCCCATTTATTTAGTTCATTATAAAAATAATAAAATGTTACCAAAAGTTAGGAAATAGAAAAAAATTTTCCTAAGTCCTTCACCTAACCTAATTTTGCATTTTCTTTATTTCCTTCCAGTCTTTGTTCATAAACACAGGTTTTTAAGTGCAACTGCAATCACAGTGTAGTTTAATTTTGTATTCTACATTTCACTTCACATGACAGCATGAATGTATTTCTATACTACTGTACATTCGTAGCACATTCCATACCACAATTTAATCATTTCTATATTGTTGGACTTCAAGTGGCTTCTAATTTTTCAGTATTATAAACAATGTTATAATGAAAATCCTTCATCATAAAGTTATTCTTTCATCTAAACATACTTTACGATAAGCTTCTAGAAGTGATTCCTTGGTAAAGAAGATATGGGTTTTCTAACATATTGCCAAATTTCTTTCTAAAAATATTATGTAAATTTTAACTGCAACTAGCAAGGTTAGAGCATATCTTTCCTTCATGGTTCCCTTGCTAATATTTGGAATTATCTTTTACTTTTTGTTACTATTTTAGGAAACCAAAAAGCCTCCTCAGTGTTTTCATTTATGCTTTTCTGACTACTATCAAGGTAAACATTTTCTCCTAGTTATTTACTAGTTGTATTTCCTCCTGTATACATTTTGTATCTTTTAGTTTCTGATTCCAGAGATAATATGTTATGTGCTGAATTTTATACAGCTAGACTCTCTGGAAGGATCGGCAGTTTTTAGGTATGGCTTATTAGCTTTTTCAATGCATTCTCTAAGTGTCTCAAATTCTCTTGTAGGTTGCAGAAATTCCCATGGAGATACTTGAATGCACTAGGGGTGTCCAATGCATGTATTTCGAGGTTTGATGTGAACCTTGGGTACTATGGAATGATCTGCTGAAGTATCTTGTGTCCAAACACTGATGTGGCATTGGTGGTGGTGGGGAGTAATTGGCAACAGTTTGAGTTTTTCAATGTAAATTTGGTAAAAAAAAAAAAAAATTTTAATAGACATTCTAAACTTCTATTTTTTCCCTTTGGTTTTAGTTAAACACAGTTTTCCTCATGTTCAAGTGGGGAGAAGTTTTTGAAAGTGTTGCCTTTCCCTATTGTATTAGAAGATCTATAGCCATACTAGACAGACTTTAAAGAAAATTGCCTTTATGTAAAAACGTACATTTTCTGTGGTTCATGGAATCTGTAACATTGATTAACAAGGCCTGTCACATGTGTCATACTTCCTCATATTTCAATATCTTTGTGCACACTGTTCTTTCTCCTGGAAAGCACTTCCCTACTGCTTTGCAAGGCAGCTTTCTGCTCTTTCTTTAAGACTCTCTCAGTTAGTGTCTGATTGTAATAATAGAAACCACATGAGCTAGTTTAAGTAGAAAGGAATTTGACAAATTTATACATCTGTGTACTCACCACCAGAATCAAGATGAACATTTTCATCACTTCAAAAAATTCCCTTGTGTCCTCTTCCAATCACTCCCATACCATCAGCCCTTAACAATTGATCTATTTTCTGTCACAGTGAATTAGGTTTGTCTTTTCTGAAGTTTCATATGTATATAATCACACTGTATAAACATTTTTGAATCTTCTTTTGCGCAGCATAATGTTTTTGAGATTTTTCCATGTTAGTGCAGTGTATCCACAGTTAATTTCTTTATATTGTGGAGTAGCGTTCCATTGTATGGATAAATACAATGTGTTTATCCATTCCCCTGTTGATGGACATTTGGGGTGCTTCCAGTTGGAGCTATTATAAATAAAGGCACACAAGGTTAATGTACAGAAGTCAATTGGTTTCTTATACACCAACAATGAACAAGTGGAATTTAAAATTAAAAACACCATGCTATTTACATTAGCACCCCCAAAAATGAAATATTAAGGTATAAAGCTAAGAAAATATGTACAAGGTCTGTATGATGAAAACTACAAAACTGTGATGAAAGATATCAAAGAAGAACTACATTAGTGGAGAGATACTCCATATTCATGGATGGGAAGACTCAATATTGTCTAGATGTCAGTTCATCCCACCTTTGTATATAGAATCAATGCATCTCAATCAAAAGCACAGCAAATTGTCTTATGGATATTAACAAACTGACTCAAAGTTTATACGGAGAGACAAAAGACCCAGAATAATCAACACAATATCGAACAAGAAGAACAAAGTTGGAGGACTGATGCTACTTGACTTTAAGACTTACTATAAAGCCATAGTAATCAAGACAATGTAGTATTGGTGAAAGAATAGACAGATCAGTGGAACAGAATAGAAAGCCCAGAAATAGAATGCCATAAATAACTAATTTGTCAACTGATCTTTGGCAAAAGAGCAAAGGTTATACAGTGGAGCAAAGGTAGTCTCTTCAACAAATGGTGCCAAACAACTGGACATCTACTTGCAAAAAAATGAATCCAGATACAGACCTTATACCCTTCACAAAGATTAACTCAAAATGGATCATAGACCTACATGTAAAACACAAAACTATAAAACTTCTAGAAGATAACATAGGAGAAAATCTCGATGACCTCGGGTATGCTGATGCCTTTTTAGATGCAACACCAAAGTCACACAATCCTTGAAAGAAAGAATTGAGAAGCTGGACTTCATTAAAATTAAAAACTTCTGCTCTGTGAAAGACAATGTCGAGAGAATTAAGTGACAAGACACAGACGGGAGAAAATATTTGCAAAAGACACATCTTATAAAACACTGTTATCTTAAATATACAAAGAACTCTTAAAACTCAACAGTAAGCAAACAAACAACCCAATTAAAAAATGGGCCAAAGGCCTGAACAGACACCTCACCAAAGAAGATAAAAAGATGGCAAATAAGTATATGAAAAGATGTTCCACATCAAATGTCATCAGAGAACTGCAAATTAAGACAATGAGGTACCACTGCACACTTATTAGAATGGCTAAAATCTAGAATGCTGACAATACCAACTGCTGGTGAGGATGTGGAGCAACAGAAACTCTCATATACTGCTGGTGGGAAGGCAAATGGTACAGCCACTTTGGAAGACAGTTTGGTGGTTTCTTACAAAAGTAAACATAATCTTACCATACAATCCAGCAATTGCACTTCTTGGTATTTGCCGAAAGGAGTTGAAAACTTAAGTCTACATGAAACCCTGCACGCACATTTCGTAGGAGCTTTGTTCATAATTGCCAAAACTTGGATGCAACCAAGATGTTTTTCAGCAGGTGAAGGGATAAATAAACTGTGGTATATCTAGACAACGGAATATTAATCAGCACTAAAAAGGAATGAGCTATCAAGCTTTGAAAAGACATGGAGGCAACTTAAATGCATATTACTAAGTGAAAGAAGCCAATCTGAAAAGGCTACATACTGTATGATTCCAACTATATGGCATTCTGGAAAAGTCAAAACTATGGAGACAGTAAAAAGATCAGTGGTTGCCAGGGGTGAATAGGCAGAGCATAGAGGATTTTTAGGAGAATAAAAATACTCTGTATGATAATATAGTGATGGATATATGTTATTATACATTTGTCCAAACCCATAAAATGTACAACACCCTAAAGTAAACTATGGATTTGGGTGATTATGATGTGTCAGTGTAGGTTTATTCTTGGCAACAGATGTACCATTCTGATAAATGATATTAACAATAAGGGTGGCTATGTGTATGTGGGGACAGGGAGTATATGGCAAATCTCAATACCTCTCTATGCTTTGTTTTCAATTTTATTGTGAACCTAAAACTGTTCTAAAAAAATAAATGTGCTATGAACATCTTTCTAGTTATTTTTGTGGACATATGTTTTCATTTCTCACCAAATATCTTCAAGTGGGCTTGTTGAGTTGTAGGGCAAGTGTATGTTTACCTTTATAAGAAACTACCAAAACTTTCTCCAAAGTGGCCATTCCATTTTACATGCCCACCAGCAATATGTGAGTTTCAGTTGTTCCACATCCTTACTGACACTTGCTATTGTTGGACTTTCTAATCAAAGCCATTCTAATAGGTGTATAGTGGTATTTCACTACAGTTTTAATTTGCATTTCCATGATAATTAATGATGTTGAACATTTAAAAAATATATTAATTAGACATTTTTATATATTCTTTTACATAGTTTCTGTTCAAATAACAAATATATCTTTTGGTCATCTATTGTACATATTATTATACAATATTCTGCATATAAATGCTTTTTAGATACATGTATTATGAATATTTTCACTTACTCTGTAGCCTGTATTTTAATTTTATTGATAGTATATATATATTTTGTTGAGGAAGATTAGCCCTGAGCTAACATCTGTTGCCAATCCTCCTCTTTTTGCTGAGGATGATTGGCCCTGAGCTAACACCTGTGCCCATCTTCCTCCTCTTTATGTGTGGGACACTTGCACAGGATGACTTGATAAGTGGTGCATAGATCCGCACCCGAGATCTGAACCGGTGAACCCTGGGCCACCAAAGTGGAATGTGCGAACTTAACTGCTACACCACTGGGCCTGCCCCAATAGTATATTTTGAAAAGCAAAAGGTTTAAATTTTAATGAAGTTCAACTTATCAATTTTTTTAATGAAGTTCAACTTATCAATCATTTTTGTATGTTTATGATTTAACAAATCTTTGCCTACCTTAAAGCATGTAGATTTTCTCCATGGATTTTTTCCAGAAGTTTTACCCAGTTTTATCTTTTATATTTAAGCCTATGAGCCATTTCATGTCAATATTTGTGTGAAGTAAAGGTGGAGACATATGTTTTTTATATAGATATTCAGTTATCCATCACAATTTGTTGAAAAGACTATCCTTTCCCCATCCAATTATCTTGGTGCCTTTGTTGGAAAATCAAATAACCATAAATGTGAAGTTTAATTCTGGACATTCTCTTCTGCTCCTTTGACCTCTTTATTTATCCTTTTGCCAATATCACCACGTCCTAACTCTTATAATTTTACAAGAAGTCTTGAACTCAGGTAATTTATGTTATTTACCTTTCTTCTCATTTTCCAGAAAATTTTGGCTATTCTTGTTTCTTTGCATATCTATATAAATTTTTAATAAAAGCATGTTGGTTTCTACAAAAGAAACTTGCTGACATTATGATTGGGATTGTATTGAGTCTATGATAACTTTGGGAGAATTGATATCTTAAGAATATGGGATCTTCCAATCCATGAATGCAATATATCTATTTATTTATCTATTCTTTAAAAACTGGCAACATTATATTATTGTTTTCAGCATACAGGTCTTACATATGTTTTGTTAAATGTATCCCTACGTATTTCACAGTTTTGATGCTGTTGTAAGTGATATTTTTAAAATTTCCTGTTCTAATTATCTGATGCTCATATATAAAAATTCTTTGGGAGAAAATTTTGACTTTTCTAGATTGAATTCTTACCCTGTGACCTTTCTAACTCACTTCTTAGTCCTACTAGCTTATTTATTTCTGATTCTTTAGCATTTTCCATGTACCTGATCATATCATCTGTGAACAAAAAGTTTTACCTTTCTTCCAATGTGAATGCCTTCTATTCCTTTTTCTTGCCTTATTGAACTAGCTAGTACTTCCAGTACAATGTTGAATAGAAGTGGTAAGAGTGGGCATTCTTATTCCTGATCCTAGTAAGATCAGGATAAATAAGATAAAAAAATGTTTGTTGTGGTTTTTCTTAGATGCTTGCTAGAAGTTCATCAATTTTCTTGATGGTTTTCAAAGAAACAGTTTTTGGTTTTATTGGTTTTCTATAGTTTGTCTATTTTTTTATTTTATTGGCTTATGCCATTGCTTTTATTCTTTCTTTCTATTTACTTTGAGTTTCATTTGCTTTTTTCCCTAGCTTCTTAAGATGGATGCTTAGATAAATGGTTTTTAGTTCTTTGTTACTTTAAATAAAAGTTAAAAACTATAAAATTCTTACTAACTGTCTTAACTGCATCACACAAATTTTGATATATAGTATTTTATCCTAATTCAGTTAAGAGTATCTTTTAATTTCTCTTATAATCTCTTCTAAGATACACGGATTATTTAACAGCATGATATTTAATTTTTAAATGGTTGGAATTTCCCAGATACCTTTCCCTTGTGAATATCAAATTTAATTTTCTTGTGGTCATAAAACATACTCTGTATTATTTAAATCATTTAAGTTTACTGAGATTTATTTTACGGCCCAACATATAGTTTATTTTGATGAATGTTCCATGTACACTTGAGAAGATTGTGTTTTCCTCATGTTGGATGGTATGCTCAATATACGTTAATTAGATCCAGTTGGTTGATAGTGTTGTTCAAGCGTTCATGGCCTTACTGATGTTTTTCTCTATTTGTTCTATCAGTTACTGATAGTAATGTTGAAACTTTCTGTTATAATTGTAGATTTGCCTATTTTTTGTACAGTTTTGTAAAATCTTGCTTTATGTATTTTGAAACTCTGTTGTTGTGTGCATATAGAATTAGAGTTATGTCTTTTTGGTGAACTGTCCCCTATATTACTATGGAATGTTTTCCTTATCTCTAGTAACATTAGTTTTTCTGAAGTCTACTTTGTTGATGATAATGTTTCCACACCAGCTTTCTTATTTTTATTGTTTGCATGAGAGAAATTGTTTTCTATTCTTTTACTTTTAACCTATCTGTGCCTTTATATTTAAAGTGAATTTTGGTAGACAACAAATAGTTAGATCTTACTTTGTGATCCAATCTGACAGTAATTGTTTTTTACTCAGAGTGTTTAGACCATTTATATTTAATGTTATTATGATATGGTTGGGATTCCATCTACCATTTTGATACTTTTCTTTTTTTTTTTTGAGGAAGATTAGCCCTGAGCTAACTACTGCCAATCCTCCTCTTTTTGCTGAGGAATACTGGCCCTGAGCTAACATCCATGCCCATCTTCCTCTACTTTATATGTGGGATGCCTACCACAGCATGGCTTTTTTTGCCAAATGGTGCCGTGTCCGCACCCGGGATCTGAACCGGTGAACCCTGGGCTGCCGAGAAGTGGAATGTGCGAACTTAAGTGCTGCACCACTGGACCGGCCTGCTACTTGTTTTCTTTTATCACCATCTTTTCTTTATTCTCTTTCTTCCTCTTCTCCCACCTTTTCTTGATTATTCAAACATTTTTATTATTTTATTTTGTCTCAGCTATTGGCTTATTGCTGGTATATTTTTAATTAATTAGTTATTTAATTAGTTAATTTATGTTATTACTCCAGCATTTACATCTTTAACTCATCACATTTTCTCTTTAAATAATTATATATCACTTCACATATAATGTAAGGCCCATACAATAGTTTACTTCCATTTCCCTCCTTTCACACTTTCTTCTATTATTATTAATTTTAATTCTATAAATGTTATAGACACCATATTACAGTTTTATCTTTGCTAAAATTGCCCAATATCCTTTGAAGAAATTTAAATAAGAAAAAAATCTTTTATATTTACCCAAGTATTTACAATTTATGGTACTCTTTATTTCTCTGTGAAGATATAAAGTTCCATTTGTTATTATTTTCCTTCAGCATGAAGAACTTCCTTTGATATTTTTTTGTAATGCAAGTCTGCTGGTAATAAATTCTCTCAGCTTTTGTTTCTCTAAAAAGTTTTTTTTAACTTTCATTTTTAGAAGTTATTTTCACTGGACATATGTTGACAGTTATTTTCTTTTATTGCTTTAAAGGTATTTATATATTGTTCTCTGTTTTGAACAGTTTCTCTCAAGAAGTCTGTGTCAATTTCTATCTTTATTCTTCTGTATATAACATGACTTTTTTCTTTGCCTACTTAAAGTTTTTTATTGTAGTAAAATGCACATAACACAAAACTTACCATTTTAACCATTTTTAAGTGTGCAGTTCAGTGGTATTAAATACATTCACATTGTTGTGTACCCATCACTGCCATCCATCCCCATAACTCTTTTGATCTTATAAAACCAAAACTCTATACCCATTAAATAGTACCTCCTTATTCTTCTCTCTCCAAGCCCCTGGCAACCACTATTATACTTTCTGTCTTTATGATTTTGACTACTCTAAGTACTTGATATAAGTGGAATCATATAGTATTTGACTTTTTATGACTGGCTTATTTCACTTAGCATAATGTCCTCAAGTCTTATCCATGTTGTAGAATATTGCAGAATTTCCTTCGTTTTTAAGGCTGAATAATATTCTATTGTATGTATATACTACATTTTGCTTATCCATTTATCCATCAATGGACATTTGGGTTCCCTATGTTTTAGTTATTGTAAATAAGGCTGCTATGAACATGACAGCACAAATCTTTTGAGACCCTGCTTTTAATTCTTTTGGATATATACTCAAGAGAAGAATTGCTGGATTAAATAGTAATCATATTTTTATTTTTTTGAGGAGCCAACATACTGTTTTCCACAGTGACTGTGCCATTTTATAGTCCCACCAACAGTACACAAGTGTTCCAATTTCTTCACATCCTCACAACACATTGATTTCTGTATTTTTGATAGTAGCCCTCCTAATTGGTGTGAGATGTTATCTCATTGTAGTTTTGATTTGCATTTCCCCTAATGATTAGTGATATTGAGCATCTTTTCCATTTCTTGTTATTGTTCCATATATCCATATGATATTGAGCATCTGTTAGCCATTTGTATATCTTCCTTGGAGACATGTCTGTTCAAGTCCTTTGACCATTTTTGAATCAAGTTGTTTTTTCATTGTTGAGTTTGAGTTCTCTATATGTTCTGAGTATTAATCCCTTATTAGATTTATGATTTGAAAATATTTATGATTTATGATTTGGAAATATTTCTCCCGTTCTGTAGGTTGTCTTTTTTCTTTGGCAAGGAATATTGGCCCTGAGCTAACATCTGTGCCAATCTTAATCCATTTTGTATGTGGGATGCTGCCATAACATGGCTAGATGAGTGGTGTGTAGGTCTGCCCCAGGGATCCAAACTCATGAACCCCACACCACCAAAGCAGAGTGTACAAACCACTATGCCACCAGGCCAGCCCCTGTAGGTTGTCTTTATACTCTGTTGACAATGTCTTTTGATGCAATTTTTGTTGCATCTATTGTTTTTCTATTCTCTATTTCATTTATCTATGCTTTAATCTTTATTACCTTCTTCCTTCTGCTAGCTTTGGGTTTAGTCTCTTTTTCTTTTCTAGTTCCTTAAGCTGTAATATTAGGTCGTTTATTTGAGATCTTCTTGTTTTTTAATGTAAGCTTTTATAGCTATAAACTTCCCCCTTGTCATTGATTTTACTGTGTCCCATAAGTTTTGGATGTGTGTTTTTGTTTTCATTCATCTTCAAGTATTTTCTAACTTCCTTCTTGATTTCTTCTTTGATCCATAGGTTGTTTAAAAGCGTGTTGTTTATGAGCCAGTGCTGATGGCCTAGTGGTTAAAGTTTTGTGCTCTCACAGCTTGGCAGCCTGAGTTCATTTCCCAGTCGTAGAACCACACCACCCGTCTGTCAGTTGCCATGCTGTGGTGGTGGCTCAATAGAAGAACTAGAAGTACTTACAACTAGGATATACAACCATGTACTGGAGCTTTGTGGAGGAAAAAAAAAGAAGTTGGCAACAGATGTTAGCTCAGGGCAAATCTTTCCCTGCAAAAAAAAAAAAAAAAAGCGTGTTGTTTAATGTCCACAATTTGTGAATTTTCCACTTTTCTTTTTTCTTGTTGACTTTTAACTTTATGCCTTTGTAGTCAGAGAAGATACTTCGTATGATATCTATCTTTTAAAATCTATTGAGACATAATTTGTGGCCTAACATATGGACTATTATGGAAAATGTCCCATGTGCTCTTGAGGAGAATCTGCATTCTATTGTCATTGGGTAAAGTGTTCTGTATACGTCTGTTAGATCTAATTGGTTTATTGTGTTTGTTAAGTCCTCTATGTTTTAATTATCTTCTGTCTGGTTGTTCTGTCCGTTATTGTGTGTGGAGTTTTGAAGTCTTCAACTATTATTGTTGAACTATGTCTCCCTTTAATTCTGTCAGTTTTTGCTTCTTATATTTTGATGGCCTGTCATTAGGTGTGTAAATGTTTATAACTGTTATATCTTCTTGCTGTATTGAAGCTTTTATCAACATATAATGACCTTCTTTGTCTCCAGTAACCTTTTTTGATTTAAAGTCTGTTTTGTCAGACATTAACATAGCCACTCCTGCTCTCTTTTGGTTACCATTTGCATAGAAGATCTTTCACTTTCAGTCTGCTTGTGTCTTTGGATCTCAAGTGAGTCTCTTGTAGAGAGCATATATTGGATCATTTGTTTTATATCCATTCTGCCATTCTCTGTGTTTTAATTGGAAAGTTTAATCCATTTATAGTTAAACTAATTACTAATAAGGAATGACTTACTTCTGTTATTGTACTATTTGTTTTTTATATATCTTATAGCCTTTTGGTCTCTTGTTTCCTGCATTACTATCTTCTGTGTTTAGTTGATTTTTTATAATGAACTGTTCAAAGTCCTTTCTCACTTCTTTTGTGTATATTCTATAAGTATTTTCTCTGTTCTTACCATAGGGATTACATTAAACAACCTAACAATATAACACTCTAATTTGAATTTATACCAGCTTAACTTCAATAACATGTTGTAGGTTTGGGCTATTCTTCCCTCCAGGGATAATTCATCCCCACTACTAAGGTATGACCCTAATGGAGTCTCCTGTAAATATCACAAATGATCACCAAGGATTTTACTTTGTCTGGCTGGAGTTTAAACATCTCACTACCCTGTGTGGGTTCTGGGAATTGTTCAGCTTACAACTGTCTACTCATGCCTTAGCTAGCCTTACGGAGCTTCACTCCACACTTGCATGGCCTAGTAATCACCAAGACTCAAGGAGATCTTTATACTGACTTCTGGAGCTGTTTTTCATAGCACCCTCCTTTCTGGAATTCTGCCCTGAAACATACAGCCACTTCAGCCTCCCTGAATTCCAATTTCCTTAACTTAGTGGAGCCATTGGACTCTAGTTGAGTTCCATCTCCCATCATATATAGTCTGAAAATTTGCTCCCAGCAGTCAGCCAGGGTGATTATATAGCTTGCCTTGTTTGTTTCTCTCTTGGCGATCACCGTCTTGAACCATCTGCTATCCAATGTCTACAACAGTTTGTAGAGCTTTCCAATTGTTTATGGTATGAGGTTAAGTCAGGGCTTTTCTTACTCCACCACGGAAGAAAGTGGAAGTCTACATTTGAGCTTTTAACAACACCAGTTAGGTACATTTTGGGGAGAGGGGGAAAAGAGGCTCATGGCTAGTTAAGGTTGCAGAGGAAAGAAACTTCAGAAAATATAATTAATTACCCTAAGAATGATCTTGTTTGAGCACCTGGGCCCATATGTCTTTCTTTAAAGTAATGCCAAAGTATTCATGTTAAATACAAGTGGTGTCTGGACTTTTGTTCTTTTTTGAGACTCTTTAATTTACCATCTTAATACATTTCTTTCTACTATGACTAAGAGCTTTTATATTTACAAATGTAACTTATTCAACCAGAACATTTGTCCATTCTGCTAATTTGAGTGTTTACTATGTAAAGGTGTTTGTCATGTGTTTTTCTCACTAAATTAAGATGGGAGGCATTCAACAAAACAGGTGCTATGACGGTGATATGACTTTTAACATTAAATAAGAACAGCTCAGGGTATCTAACAGCTGAAATAAAAGTATTATATTCTTAGCCATCTTGCTGTCCTCTTGAGAATTCAACAATGTTAGCTGATCCTGAGATGTTTCTCATTCGTGGGCACTCTTCAGAGTGTTTATCCATTCTCCGGAAAATTAAGTTATTTTCTGACTCCCCACTTGCTTTAATAAAATTTGTTATTTAAAATAATAACAGAAATTATTTTATTCAGGAGAATTTTCCCTAGTTAACAAAACTTGTCTGAATTGGCTCTGAAGCGTGTAAGGATCTCAGATGTTATAATTTCATAAAATTCATTTTGGTATTAATTCTGTTAACCAATGCTAACAAACTGTACTATTTACACATTTCATTTAATATATCTTGTCATTGATTACAAGCTGTAAAAAAAATGTCAGCTAAACAAATGTCTTTTTGAGGTATACAATATTTATCTCTGCTTCCTGAAGGAGTTTTTTAAGATTTTTTTTTTTTTAAAGATTTTATTTTTTTCCTTTTTCTCCCCAAAGCCCCCTGGTACATAGTTGTATATTCTTTGTTGTGGGTTCTTCTAGTTGTGGCATGTGGGACGCTGCCTCAGCGTGGTTTGATGAGCAGTGCCATGTCCGCGCCCAGGATTCGAACCAACGAAACACTGGGCCGCCTGCAGCGGAGCGCGCGAACTCAACCACTCGGCCACGGGGCCAGCCCCATCCTGAAGGAGTTTTTAAACCTTATTTGGACATATGGTATATTTTTAAAAATCACATATTACTCTTGTTTGTGAGTTCCCAAAGAGGAAAATATAAGTGAAATAAATTGGCCAAGATATTCTTAAAGTTCTTCACCTATCTCTATATGTGGGTTAGACTTATCCACGTTCCCTTTTAACTTAAAAAAAAAATCATAATATTCTATCAAGAGCATTGGTCATACAGCATCTCTTAAAATTGTTTTCTACTGTAGTACCTGGGATTTTCTTCCAAGCTGCTCGCACAAGTTCTGCAAGTTTTGAAGCTGAACCCCTCTTAAAACTTACCAGAAGGGGCTGGCCCGGTGGTATAGTGGTTAAGTTTGCACGCTCCACTTGGGAGGCCCAGGGTTCTCAGGTTTGGAACCTGGGCACGGACTGATACACTGCTCATCAAGCCATGCTGTGGCAGCATCCCATATACAAAATAGAGGAAGATTGCACAGATCTTAGCTCAGGGACAATCTTCCTCACCAAAAAAACCCCCCAAAAAACCCAAAACCAAAACTTACCAGAAAGTAACAACAAAAGTTTTCAGACAACAACCATGATTTGTATTTCTTTGTAAAATGGACTTCAAATGAGTCTGCAGTCATTTAGGCATGCCACTTGAAATGACCAAGATCATGCACATGCAGGCAGTAGCAACCACACAGTGATGGCCGCCTAGATATTGACTGTGAGAGACAAACGATTGTAAGATTCAGCCCCATTTCAGAGATGTAAAAATCTGAAAAAAAGTGTTCATTTTTAATTGAACAACAAATGATGTTCTTCCTCTCTCCCCTTTATCTGCCCTTTCTCTCTTCTTTCCCTGTACTACAATAAATGCCATGAGGGTGTTTGTAGATTGGAGGAAAAATAGACACAGAAATGGATAAATCTAATATTAATGATAAGACTTTTGATAGAGGTAAGAACACAGTACTATGGGAGTATGGAAGAGGGAATAACAAATTATTTGACACTATTTGCGAATGGCCTAATACAGGCAATAATGTAAAAGTGGGTCTTGCAAATGAATAGAGGCTATCCCACAACAGAAGTGCAGAAAAGGCTGACCAGGCAGAGAAAATACCGTAAGGAAATATAAAGTATGATACACCTAAATAGGAATAGGTCTTATTTATTTATTATTCTATAATGGATGCAGTTAACTGATCTGTCCAGACTAATATCATCTTTAATTGATAATTAGTTGATAAGTGTTAATAATTGAGACCCTTTGACTTACATGCTTCATTTAACAATACCTGAGAAGATGTTTTTAACTTGAGACTTTAGATTATCAAAAATATTAGTTGAAAATATCACAACGCACACTATGGAAAGAATGATACAAAATTTAATATACCATTAAGTGAATATTCATGGTTATAAATATAGATGCAGACACCAATCTACAATTAAGGAATGCTATAACCACAATTTGCTCCTTTTCCTAACCTTTTCACAAGAGAATTGCTGTAAGTTGTATTGAGAAGTAGCTGTGAGAGGTGGCTCCTGCTTGATCGTGTCTAGATTATTGTCTTTTCTTTAGCCATCTCAGCCTGGGCAATCCTCTTCTTTTGTGTCCTCATTTGATCCACGTGAGTTCACCTCAGACTTGCCACTCCCTTGTATTATAGCTAATATACTAACAGAGAGAAATTCAGATTCTCTTTATGATCCAAATTTATATTTGAAGGTATAAAGCCTTAATCAACTCAATTTCAAAAACCTTAACTAGCTATTTCTATTTTTATATGTTATCACACTAACCCATGCAATACTGCGTGTATAGTTCTCCTTTATGTTTACGCTGCAAGAAACTGTGCTGCAGGATCCCAAGAATACCTGCCCACCAACATCTGGTAGTAAGTAAAGTGAGGTAGGAAGAGGGTAAAATGTGTAAAACCCTTCCTTTACTTTCTTTGTTACATTATCAAATGTATTATGCCAACTGCAGTGGCTAGAGTTTTACTTTCAATAATTTCATTTGTGTTTATGATATATTATGGTACCTAGAAGGCATGGAATAACCAGAGAAGGTTATAACACAGCATAATGAGAAGTTTAAAGTGGATAAAGTATAGAGGCAGAGGGAGGACTGAGGAAAGCTGATAGAACACGAGGCTGGAAAGACAGTCAATAGCAGACTATTGAAGGGGCCTAAATCTTGTATCAATCAATTTGCACTCTAAAAATGAAAAGCAGTTTGTAAAATGGAATGCTAAAACATATTTGACTAATCAAAAAAAGTAGGAAAGGAAGAAGAACAAAACAGGTGAGCCAAATATAATAGAATACAATATAATGGTTGAAATAAATCCAACCATATCAACAGGTGTTTTAAATGTAAATGTTACAAACTCTCCAATTAAAAGAACACTGTCAAACTAAATAAAAAACCGTGACCAGATACAAGAGACACACTTTAAATAAAAAGAGACAAATAGGTAAAAAGTAAAAGGACAGAAAAAAGATATATCAAGATATATCTTCTCCCAAGACTAAGGGTATATAGTCAAAATCTGTGTCCACAAGTTATTTAGAATACTTCCTTTCTTTCTTCCTTCCTTCCTTCCCACCTTTCTTTGTTTTTCTTTCTCCTTCAGCGTGATTATGGAACATTTCTAAAACACGGTTGGATTCATTTGTTTTAGCTTGCTTTCACTGTTAGAGTCCCCTGTCCCTCCCCTTCGTACTGATTTCATTTTACTTTGTTGAATATGCATGTTTCTAGAAGTTAAACTTGCAAAAACTATACTTGGAGAAGTGTTATTCCTTCCTGTATCTTTTCATCCCATTTCACTCCTATTCTCTACTCCTTGTAGGTAAATAATTTCACTGTTTTCTGATTTCCTTCCTTTTTGTGGGGTAAAGATAAGCTGAGATTGCATTTTTTTCTATCTTCCTTTCTTTTTCACACAAAAGGTAGTGCATATAAATATATATATATAATATATATATATATATAAGCTCTTTTGTACTTTGCTTTCTTCATTTAAAAATGTCTCCTGGCATTCACTCTCTATCAGTTCACAGAGATCTTCCTCATTCCTTTTTCACAGCTGCATAGTATGCCATTTTCTATAAGTAGTATAGCTTATTTATCCACTATCCTATGTTTGGACATTTAGAAGTTTCCAATATTTTGCAATTACAAATAATGCTGCAATGAATAACCTAGTTCCTTTTTATTTTTATATTGTTGGAGGTGTACCTTAAGGATAAATTCCTAGAAGTGGGATTTTTGGAACAAAAGGTAAATGCATTTGTAGTCTTGTTAGATACTCCAAATTCCCTCTGTACCGGTTGTGTCCCCATAGCAACGTATGAGAGGGCATGTTCTCCCACATCCCACCAAGAGCTATATTTAAATTTTAGATATTTAACTTTAGTCTATGAGTTTTTCAAGAAAAAGTAATATTTTTGAATTCATAACCTCTTGGAGGAATGAATTTGTGGGGCATCAGAATTGGCCATCTCAAAATATGTCTCTTTGCCTTGATTATTTTTAAGAACAAAAGACTCTGAAAGAAACTATGATTTCCCTCTAATTGCCTACAAGAATTTAAGGACAGGCCATCACCATAGGTAACTCTGGATATTGGTAGACTGTGAGGGTCCTTGCTGAGCCCATCCTAATCTACCAAACATTTGCTTTTCCATTTCCATGTGTATTGTCTTCCTCCCCTTTGAAGCTCCAAACCACTACCCCCAACATCCTCCTTTGTCTTTAGCTGAAGATGGTATTTAAGTTGGAGGCTTTGGCGATTCTGGCTGAGTTGCTCAGTTTTCCTGGGTTTCTCCCATGAGTACATGTTATAAAGCTTTGTTTGACTTTCTCCTGTTATTCTGTCTCCTGTCAATTTACTTCTTGGGCTAGCCAGAAGGACCCAGAGTGGGTAGAGGCATTGTCTTCCTCCCCTATAAATTAAAAGCAGAATGTCACCTTTCCAATCTCAAAATTTTATGAGGAAAAACTCCAAAATCATGTAAAGCAACATCCATAACAAAATTAAGAATATAAAGTGCACGAAAAAAAAGAGGAAAACATTAGAGAAAAATGAGGTCACTAAAACACATTTTATTCTCATTAATAAGACCTCAAAACAATGGGCTTTACAAAAATGCATTAATAAGAGAATTTCTTATAATTTTGATCTATGGAGGCTAAAAATTTAAGTAAAAATTTTTCTGTAATCGGGACCACCAGGTGGCACAGTGGGTAAGTTCGTGCACTCTGCTTCGGTGGCCTGGGGTTCACAGGTTCGGATCCTGGGTGCAGACCTATACACCACTCATCAAGCCATGCTATGGCAGCGTCCCACTTACAAAGTGGAGGAATATTTGCACAGATGTTAGCTCAGGGCCAATCTCCCTCACCAAAATAAAACCCAAAACAAAAGCAACCCTTTCTGTAATCGTTACTTGTGACTGCCAATCGTATTCCATAATTGAAAATGAAAGATTTTTTTAAAGATTTGCTGAAGTTATGAAACATAGGTACAGTTTCTCCTAGAAAATGCTACTGAAAACTGTTTTTAAACAATTTTTATTTTGTTTTGCGCAAAACAGTTAATCAAATATTAAATGTGCCACTTGAAAGTGAGAATCTTCTTAGTATCACAAATATGCAGGATCAGGACTACAAAGGCGATTTAGCAATGAGCAAATGGAGAACTTATTATTCCTGCACTATAGGTCAAAACTTTAACATTTGCCTATTAAAAATGCTAACAATAAAATTCTAATTATAATTAATTTTTAAATATAAACACTCAGATCTGTTGTCACATTCCAAAATTTATTTAACCTCAAATTTGGCAGAATATTGATTTTAGGCAATATTGACAATTACGCACTTAGCCAAAATGGTCTTTTGGCATATCTCTAATTCTAATTATTGAATTTGAAAAAAAATTAAAGATTGGTCTACTATAGCAGTTTATATCATTTATAATCTTGATTTCTACCATTGGGGTCCTTTTGGTGGGTACTAAGGAGAGATTAAAAGGCTCGTGAGTGAAGATAGAACGCGGGGGAGGGAAAGAGAAGGGATGGGGCAGGTGGGGAGAATCAAGGGTGGAGAAGAGGCAGATAGGGGAAGGGACTAGTAGAGGTAGAGGAGAAAGAGAGAAGGTAAGCAAGAAAGAGAAGATTCATCTACGTGGCAGGGAGGGGTCAATTGCTTCGTTAGTTTCCTCAGGTGTTGTAGCGGGCTCTGCCTCACCTAAGTCATCCCTCTGTCTATAGAAGACATCATACCCAAAGCATCCCAGACCGGGGACCACTTCTTTGGCTTTGAAAGGACACCCCCTACCCCCTGCCCACACAACAAACAAGCAAAATCAATTCTACCACTTCTCTCTTAGCAACGTTTGTAATAACAAACCGTAACGACTGTTATGTTGTTTTGTCTTTTAAATCTGGACTCAAAGGAAACTAGAACATCAGAGCTGGAAGGAACCTCTGACAGCATCCTATCCATTCCCTTGTTCCACAAGGACTTGCCCAAGGTCACGTGCTGTGAGAAGTGGACTCGAGTCTAGAACCCACACCCCGTCCTTGGATGTCCAGTCCAGTGATTCTTCGTCCAAGATGCCTGATGCCTTTCCTGCATCTTTTGACTGAAGAAAAAAAATTCCTTCTGTCAGGGAAAAAAAAAAATCTCAACTCAAGTGCATAATTTCTAAAAGGATACTGTAGGAACTAGAATTATAGTTTCTTTTAAAGGATAAAAAACTTCAACATTTTATTTACTGCACTTTTTAAAAAGTTCCACGGTGAATGGAGAGGATTTTAAAACATTTGTTTACCAATTTCCTACTGGTAACAGAACCTCAGCAGCAATAACTAAATCACCTTCATACTCTTCTCCGTGAAGCCATTAAGCCAAGAAACATGCTGTTTTTGGCAATACAGAAATCAAAGTGGTTGCACAGCAGAGCAGATCTGTGTTAAAGAACAACAATCCACAGGCTGCTTCAAATATCAACAAGGAACCCTGAAATTTTCTATCAATTTCTTTTCATGGCCTTGTGACATTTTCAACTTAAAACCATATTGCTTAACATCAAGGCACTTTGAGAGAGCTTCAGTTGGAAAAGGTAATTTTTGAGTGAGATTCAGCAGAAAAAGGTAATTTTTCAGAGAGGTTCACTGGAAAAAGGTAATTTTCAGAACCAATTGCTGCATTCTTTTGCCGTTATTTTGTCTCTTTTCTAAGTAGCCCTAATGTCATTCATGGGCACTCTATGTCAATACATCCGTCCTGGCTAAGTCGTTTGTGCAAAGTAAGTTTACAGAAACTGTAGCTTTAGGCTATGTTATTCCAGGGCTGTGAAGATCAAACAATGCAATTTCACTTGGAAGTTTCATCAATTTTGCATCAGTGTTGATGCTCGAGCTGGAGGCCTGCACCCAGAATCATAATTTCAGCCACAAAAATTTTGTTTTTGATGGAGAATCTAATTTCATATGATGATCATTGTTTGGTAATGCTGTGGCTCAGTAATACAGCTCTGTAAACTGCTGGTGTTGACCCGCTATCCATGGGCAAGCAATGAAGAGGCTTAATAGCTGATCAATTCATACTGTTTTGAGATCCTAAAGGAAAAATACCTAGTCTTAGAATGCATGTTATTATATGTTATTTGTTTAAGTGGACGAGCAAGTGTCCTAGAAAGCTGAGACCTTTCATCTGTTCATTTTTGGAGAGCTTCAATTTTTAGAAAGGAAACGATGCAATTCAACTTTAATGGTTTGAAATGAAGACTCTGAAATTATCAGGCTTCTCATACATTTCTCCTTTGATTATTTCACCATAGAGAAAACGAAAAAAACTCCTTCAATGCAAGATGTGAAAGTTGTGGGGCATAAAAAGAAACATTTTAAAGCCTCCTTTTTTTCTTTGTTTTAAAGTAAAACAGCAAGCCTTAACAGGCTAATATTTTATTCTCTCCTTTAAATTATATGTATTTGATTTCAAGTGAATATTAATGGAGTTCCTTTCATTAATCTCTTTGTTTTTAATTTAGTCTTCGTGTAAGAAATTGCACCATACAGGAGTTCACATTCACTCATTATATAAATATGCAGCCAACACAGCTGGGACGCCTTCAACTCTTCATATTTGCTCAATAACGAACACAACTGTTTTTAATTTCTAAAGGACTTTGCCCCCGCCCAGCCCACAACAGCACTGTGGGTTGAATATATTCAAATAATAATGACATTTATGTTTAAAATAACTATCTTTTTGTTATAAGAAAAAAATGGGTAGTTCATCCAGAGTTAACTATCTCTAAGTTGGTTTGTTGTTTATACCCACTGAAAGAAAAATTAAGTGAATAAAATGTGATCAGTTTGTTGCCTTTCATCTAAAATGAGACACTTTTCTCTGTCTATAGTTGTCTATAATCCAGTTATATACATATTTAAAAGGTTTTATTTTTTTACAATGGTTTTAGGTTCATAGCAAAACTGAGAGAAATGTGGATATTTCCCATATACTCCCTGGCCCTCCACATGTGCAGAGCATCCTCCATTATCAACATCCCCCACCAGAGGGGTGTATTTGTTACAATCGATGAACCTACATTGATGCCTCATTTCACCCAAAGTCCATAGTTTACGTTAGGGGTCACTCTTGGTGTTGTACATGCTGTGGGTTTTGACAAACGGATAACGACAGGTACCACCACTAAGGTAGCATGCGGAGTATTTTCACTGCCCTAAAACTCCTCTGCCTTCTACATATTTATTCCTCTCTCCTCCCCAGTCCCTAATCCTTTTACTGTCGCCATAGTTTTGCCATTTCCAGAATGTCATATAGTTGGAATCATATAGCATGTTGCCCTTTCAGATTGGCTTCCTTCACTTAGTAATATGCATTTAAGTTTCTTCTGTGTCTTTTTGAGGCTTGAGAGCTCATTTCTTTTTAGTGCTGAATAATATTCCATTGTCTGGATGCACCACAGCTCATCTATCCATTCACCTGCTGAAGGACATCTCAGCTGCTTTCAAATTTTGGCAATTACGAATAAAGCTGCCATAAACATGTGTGTGCAGGTTTTTATATGGACATGTTTTCTATTCCTTTGGGTAAATACCAAGGAGTGCAACTGCTGGATTGCCTGGGAAAGGTATGTTTAGTTTGGTAAAAAAAAAAGAAGCCAAACTGTTTCTAAATTGGTTGGAGCACTTTGCATTCTCACTAGTAACGAATGAGAGCTCCCGTTTCTCCGCATCTTCGTCAGCATTTGGTGTGTCAGTGTTCCGGAGTCTGGCCGTTCTAATAGGTGTGTAGTGCTATCTCATTGTTGTTAAAGATTTTATCCACCAGAACCTGGGTCCTCAGGTCTCTGCTTCAGGAATTCCTGTTATGCAGATATAAATCTGATATCCCAGCAGATATTCCCTGAGAATTGGATTGGGGAAGTGGGGTGGCCCTTGACAGGTGTCACATGGGAGGTGGCTAGGATTCAGAATGCTGGAGGGTAAATTGTATACGAGGAAATCTGCAGGTGATAAACAGCAGGAAAATGCTAACTTCTTGAATGGTTGAAATTACACCTTACATTGGGCTGGAACTGCCAACCTTCTGGTTAACAGCTGAATACGCTAAACAATTATGCCACAGAGACACCTAGTTATGTTTTTAAAGTTGAGATTGATAACTAGTTGTATCAATAATAACTAACGAAATGTACACCACAACAATGTGTTACAGAATTCATTATCAGTCACTTAAAAAACTCCCTACTAGTCAGGATGTATGCAGTATGCTCCCCAAACGATTTACCTTTTCAATTACCTAACTTGCTGACAAAGCCTCTTTTGTCAGCCAGCACATAAATATTTTATTAAGCGGAAAATCCTGGTTTTTTTGTCTTTGTTAGAAGTATAATATTCAATAATTCTAAAGCTTTCTTGGAAGTTCAGGCTGAGAGCCAGTGAAAAAGTCACATGCCGTTTTAAGTAGGTTGCATTTTACTCGCTACAAATGTGAGTGAACTTTATCAAGAATCTGCATTTCCAGCCAATTAAGCATCTTTTCCCCATTAGCCCTAGTAACTACTTTAATTGGCCAGTGTTTCTGTTTGTGTGGACTCTGCATTAGCCTGTGAATAGCTGTCATGGTGGGGATGGCTCCTGGCAGGGAACGACTATCTGAAACGGCTGAGGGGGAAGTAATGACAGGAATTGGCAGAAATGGGTACCAATGCTTCCGTCATCCAGCTCTTTTGGAAAGACAAGGTTAAGATGAGACATGCAATTACAACATAGAGTGAAGGACCAGAATTTTGGGAATCACTGAGACGGGTGTTTGAGTCCTGGCTCTGCCAGTCACTGACTGTGTGACCTTTACCACATTACTTACCCTCTCATGGTCTCAGTGTCACTTTTTTAAAGCAAATAGTTATGACAGTACTTACTGTAAGTGGATGTGTGAGGTTAAATGAGACAATATATTTATGTGCCCAGTCAGAGCCGTGCAGGTGGCAAACAATGCTAGTTATCATTAAGGAGTGTGTCAAAATGTAAAAGCATAGCACAAGTGGCTTAAAATTGAAAGATAGTCTAACAGATACTCCACATAGGATGCCAATTCCATTCTACACACAATTCCATTCTATACTGGCGACAATGCTTGCTGCTCTAAACTTATTGTTCAATTAAAATAATTTTTGATGAAGATAAGATATGCTTGCTCTTGCGTCTTACCAGACATGGTCTCTGATTAGGAGCTTTGGAGGTTAAAGAAGGAAGGGCTTGCCTCACTCTCTGGCAGAAGCGATGCCACACTCTGCGAACTGAGGATGACCTGTAACGATAAAGCAGAGCTGCAGGCATCACCATCTTTACGTTCCCAATGGACAGAATACTCTTCAGCACATAATAGGGATTCTGCAAATGCTCCCTGAAATAAGTGATAGGATGGGATTGTCAGATGTGTGCACCCATCTCATTAGCTTTTTCCCCCCAGAAACCATGGTAGGAGGCATCCTTGTGTGAGTCAACCTCATCACAAGAGCCTTTTAATAACTCTTCATATCCCGCGCTCATTTATGCCTCGTAACTTAACGTGCTGTCATTATTAAGACAATGAAGTGTGGTTTATTCTTCTGTTTCAAATTTTAGGTTTTAAAAATCTTTTTGTGCTTAGTTTTGTTGAAGCTATATCTTTAAATTCATGCTAGTTTTCAAATAGAAAATTACAGGAAAAATTTCTATTTCCTAAAGCTCCACATGACGAGAGCCTTTCAGATGTTATCCTTGGACTGTTTCACAAATCGAATTGTAGATCCCACAATATAGATGTAATGGATATAAGTGAATATAAATAAGTATAAAGTTGACATATGAAATATACGAATATGTTTATATATAAGTATAAATACATGGATGTAAATGAAGAAGATTCTTTTCCTTCTCTTTTCAGGGCTCTGCTCCCAGCCTATAGGTCATTCATGTTATTAAAATCCTAAATGAAATCCTGTCAGGCTGACATCTGTCTCCCACTGTCTCCCATATTTTCTCTCAAAGACACATGACTCAGTCCACCTTTAACAGCCCAAAAAAGCGAGGTGGTTACTGATCCTGACCAGGTGACTCAGAGCCTAAGGGGCCTGTTTACAAAGGAAAAATGCTTCACCACACGGGCAAGAGCATGGCATATTTTTATAAAGAAATCTGAGTTTGATCCAGGCTTCATTCTTTCCACGTTCGTGAATGAGAAAAAACAGGACCTTTCCTGAAATGATATGTTAGCTAATGAGATTTTTACGATTAATCAACCATCTACACTTGAATCTCTGTATTTCTCCACCAGTGCCACATCTCTTTGTTTTGGTAGGCAGCAAACCATTTGTGTGTGTGTGTGTGTGTGTGTGTGTGTGTGTGTCTTTTAATTGAGATTTGGAGAATTTTTGTTTTCTTCCAAAATATACTGTGAAATATTAAACTTGGCTGCTGGCCCTGGTTATTGTTTGTTACAAGTTCAGGCTCAGAAGGGGCAGAACTGGGGATGATTCCATTAAAACAAAGCAAAAAAAAGTCTGTCTTTCTCCTGGACTGGCACCTTGGGCTATGTGAGGTATGGGGTTTTATCAATTACACCTGAGTTAGCAGGAAAACGACGCTCTCCAACTAGAGAAGTCGCCTCCTCCTTGCTTCTGCTATTCAGCTTAGAGCCACAGGGACACCATCCATCAAAAGAACCTTTCCTGAAGAGGAGAATCTTGTTAAGGCTGGCTGTCAACTCGAGAAAACTAATCATGGTATTGAACAACAAAATGATTTTATATTGCCCTTCTCCTTTTTGTCTACTGAGCAGGCTATTAAGGAGAAAGGCCGACAGATGTTGAGCAATCAACTAAAAATAGATAACCTGCTTTAAATATCAAGCGTGCCTACTTAATTCTAGAGGAAACCGTGTATCTAGCGTGTGTGCAGAATGGAATTCAGATTGGAGACCGGAGGCTGACTCGGATTTGGCAGTTGAGATGTGGACGGGTGGGCAGCTCTTTTAGCCAAAGGACTTAATGACTTCTTTGAAACAACTTTCTTTTCCATGGCCAAGTTTTGTCAAAATGTGTGTGCTACTGCTGATCTGGGTGTATATTATGTCCTATGTTAGCTCAACTTAGAGTCAGAAAGATTGATTAGTGGGTTTGAGTCTGCAAAACAGACTCAAGGCATTTTATTTTCTGCCTGCTACATTCTTTTTATCTTCTCTTCAATGTAGCTTTCTTTCCCCCTTTGTACTATGGTACTAGCTGAATGCTGATGACCCAATGGGACAACAGTCAGGTTGCATTTAATGGTAATCTGGTGGCCAGAGCTGCCTGGTCATCCACTGATACTGAATCGGCCCTAGAAGCAAAGAGTTTCATTCTTGTTTATACTTGAGCAAATCCTGGAGACATTCATCCTGCAACTTTTGGTTCCCGTCCTGCCTCCTTAGTCTTCCCTAAGGACCCTGCGGCGTTCCCTCTCTCGCTTCCACAACTGTGGGGCTCTGTCTACTACACATTCATCATTTAGGATTGTCTACTGCTTCCTTAGCTGGTAATAAATGCTGGCATGGCTTTCCCTGTCAGTGCTCACTAAGTGAATATTTGTGGATTAGATTGCTTGTCCCAGGCAGGGTGGCCTGAGGGTAAGCTTTGTCAGTAGGGTGATGGTTCATAACTTTTGGGGAGGGAGTGGAACCACTTTAGGGAACAGATGTGAATTACAAACCTTTGTGCCAAAAAATGTACACATATACAGACACAAAAACCTTTGCATATAGTTTCAGAAGGTTCCCTGACTCCCCCTGTAGGCCGTCCTGGTAACCTTAACAAACCTTGCTGTCAGAGGACCTATTCTGTGTGAGAGTCCTAGGACTCTTGGGAGCAAGGTGGAAGGCAACTGCTGGATGCTTTCACAGCAGGCAGGAAACAGCCTGCTTAATTTACAAATGCACATTTTTTGTAGGCCTTTGAGGTTAGGCACGTGTATCTGAACAGTTGTATCTACAAGGTTGTGAGGCAACAAGATACGGTGGAGAGAACAACAGAACTTACGCTAACTGGGTCTGAATTTGAATCCACCTCCTGCCACTTACTTCCTGTGTGACTTTAGCCAAGTGGCTTAATGTCTCTTGGCCTTAATTATCTCATCTGTCACCTAGGGATGAAGTTAACATCTACCTCAGACAGAGATGTAAAAATACTTAGTTCTGTCTCACTTTCCTCCTGGGCAAAAGGAGATCTTGAACACAGTCTCGGTTGGAGCTCTTAGGGTTGGCAGACTTGATAGTGGCAGAAGACGGAGTGAACTGTGAAGGAGAGAAGACTGCACGGAAGCCCTGCTCGAAACTACAATGGTGCCTTGGGATGTCCTTATGTGGCTGGCAGGCTTTATTCCTGATCACATATAGGACACTCCCTGAGGGCTCCCAGAAACACACGAGGGCCAAAGTCCTTCATCAGCAGGTAGAAGGAAGGAAAGTGGGACTGTAACTAATAAGGTAGCACTGTAAAGTCCAAAAGAGCAAAGAATTGATCTCTTTGTTGAATGCTGTATCCCAAGCACCTAGAAGGGAGAGAGCCTGGTAAGCACTTGAAACTTTTGTTGAATGAGTAAGTAAATGAAGGTGTGAACAGGTGAATTTGCAGACACAGGTTGTAAAAGTTAGTTAGCTTTGAGGAAACTTGAGTTACAAATATAAACAGTATTGTCTAAAAAGTTTTGTGGTTCATGAATTGGAAAACTCAATGTTGTTAAGATGGCAGTTCTCCCCAAATTGATCTGCAGATACAATGCAACCCCAATCAAAATTCCAGTGGGTTTTTTGGTAGAAACTGACGAGCTGATTCTAAAAGGTAAATGAAAATATAAAGGACCTAGGAAAACCAAAATAATTTTTAAACAGAACGAAGATAGAGGACTTACTCTTCCTGATTTCAAGACTTATAAAACTACATTTATCGAGATAAATTGATTTTGACAAAAAGATAGACATAAAGATCACTGGAACAGAGTGGAGAGTTCAGAAATAGACCCACATGTATATGGTAAATTGATTTTTTGACAAAGCAACTTAATGGAGGAGAAGGAAAGTCTTTCAACAAATGGTGTTGGATCAAATGGATACTCATGTGGGAAAAGAAAATGAGCATTGACCCTTACCTCACACCACACACAAGTATTACCTCAAAATCAGGCAGAGACCTAAACCTAAAACCTAAAGCTCTAAAAATTTTAGGAGAAATCATGAGAAAGTCTTTGCAAACTTTCAGAAGGCAGTTTTAACACACAAAAAGTATGAACCACAGAAAAAAAATTGATAAATTGAACTTCATCAAAACTTAAAATCTCTGCTTTTCAAAAGATACCATTAAGAAAACAAAAAAGTAAAGTCCAGAGTGGAAGGAGATATATGTATATGTAGCTATATTTCAGGCAAGTAACTTGTATCCAGAGTATATAAAGACCTCTTACAACTCAATAAGAAGACAAACACTTCAATTAAAAATTAGCAAAATATGGGGGCTGACCCTGTGGCCTAGTGGTTAAATTCAGCACACTCCACTTTGGCAGCCTGGGTTTGGTTCCCTGGTGCAGACCTACACCACTTGTTGGCAGCCATGCTGTGGTGGGGACCTATATACAAAATAGAGAAATATTGGCATGGATGTTAGCTCAGGGTGAATCTTCCTCAAGCAGAAAGAGGAACATTGGTAACAGATGTTAGCTCAGAGCAAATCTTCCTCAGCAAAAAAAAAAAAAAGGCAAAATATTTAAACAGATGTTTTGCAGAAGATGTGAAAATGGCCAATAAGCACATGAAAAGATCTTCCACATCATTAGTTACTACGGAAATCCAAATCAGATGAGATACCACCTCACAGTTATTAGACTGAGTAACATTAAAAAGATTGACCATACAAGTATTTATGAACTGGAGCTGTTTGTGGAAATGTGGGAAATGTTTGTGGGAGCTGTTGTGGGAAATGGTACAGATGCTTTGGAAATCCATTTGGCAGTTTCTTAGAAAGTTAAACAAAACCCTGCCATGTGACCCAGCCATTCCACTCCTAGGTATTTACCGAAAGAGAAGTGAAGGCATATATCCACACAAAGACTAATGTACAAACACACACAACAGCTTTACCTGTAATAACCCAAACCTGAAAATCCAAATGTCCATCAGCAGTGAAATGGATCAACAAATTATGGTACATCCGTGTAATACAATACTTCTCAGTAATCAAATGGAATGAATTGTTGGTACACACAACACAGATGAATCTCAAAATCATTATGCCAAGCAAAATAAGACAGATAATAAAGAGTACAAACATAGACTTCTAAAAAATGCAATCTAATGTGTAGTTTTAGAAAGCAGAGGATGGAGGTCTAAGGACGGATGGGTTACAAAGGGGCATGGGGGGACCTCGGAGCATGATGAAAATGTTTATATATTGACTGTGGTGGTGTTTTCACAGGTGTATACACGTGTCAGAACTCATTAAGTTGTATACTTTAAATATATTCAGTTTATTGTGCATCAATTATACTTCAATAAAGTTGAATAATATGTAAAAATTATTGTGTATTTATTTACATTTTAAAAGTAAAAGATTAGAGAGAAATGCACCCAAAGAGTTCACAGTTATTCCTGGGCAGTGGAATTACAAGTGATTTTTTTTTTCTATGTACATTTATACATTTTTCTAAATTTTCTAGAATGCACATATATTAGTTTCCTGTGACTGCTATAACAAATTCCTACAAAGTGGATGAATTAAAACAATAGAAATTTATTATCTCACAGTTCTGAAGGCCAGAAGTATGAAATTAGTATCAGTGGGCCAAAATCAAGGTGTCAGCAGGACTGTGCTCCCTGGGGGCTCATGGGCCAGATCTGTTCCTTACCTCTTCCAGATTCTGGTGGCTGCCAGCATTCCTTGGCTTGTGGCCTCATCACTCCAACCTTCAAGACCAGCATCTTCAAATCTCTCTCTGCTAGATCTTCACATCAGATTCTCCTTTGTGTGTAGTTAAATCTCTTTCTTATAAGGTGTCCCTCTTACAAGGATGCACGTGATTTCATTTAGAGCCCACCGGGATAATCTGGGATAATCTCTTTGTGCCAAAATCCTTAACTTAATCACATCTACAAAGACCCTGCTTCCAAACAAGGTAGCATTTACAGATTCTAACGATTAGGACTTGATACCTTTGGGGGGCATTTTTCAGCTGCCACAGCACTTTTTTTCCCCATTATTTTTGTGTTTTAATTTATTTTTATTTGATTCTTTAAAAATCTTGAGTTGCATAAATAACAAATGAATATATGGTTATTATTGAAAAACCCAAAGAATATAAAATGTTACAGAGTAAAAATCAAAGTCCACTGTGAAACTGGCCAGCATTATGCTGAAATTAGAGTTCCTTTACAGATGACAAGTTAGGCAAATTTGAGTTTATATGCTCTGCCTCCGAGACAACCATGAGCATAATTTATCTGTCTGTCTATCTATTTATTTATTTACTTAGTGAGGAAGATTGTCGCTGAGCTAACATCTGTGCCAATCTTCCTCTATTTTGTATGTGGGATGCCACCACAGCGTGGCCTGACGAGCAGCGTGTAAGTCTGTGCCCAGGATCTGAACTCACGAACCCCGGGCCACCAAAGCAGTGTGCAAACTTAACCACTATGCCACCAGGCTGGACCAGGCATAATTTATTTTACAATAATAATTTTACAGTAATTTAGTGTGCATTCTTCCAGATCCATCACTGTAAGTTTACATAAGAAATGTTTGCAATATATAAAGGATATAGTAATATTTGCATACTATGTATATTTGTGCGTGTAGTTTTGGTAAATGGGAATTATACTACTCCTTTTGTTCCACAACAAATTCTTTTTCCTTAACAATGTTTTTGGAGATATTTTCACATCTGTGCGTAAGGTTCCACTTCTTTTTTATTATTTATGCAAAGAGTATCTTTATTTTGCCCTTCCCTTATGTTGAATTTTGATTTACATTTTTCC
>NC_060284.1:25411278-25488118 GCF_021613505.1 Equus quagga | reverse complement strand
CTTTATTTTGCCCTTCCCTTATGTTGAATTTTGATTTACATTTTTCCTTATATTAGCAGTAATGTTGTAGTGAACATCCTGTAATAGCTTTGGGTGCACGCACAATATTCCTGCAGCTTAGATTCCTGGAAGTGAATTGTTAAATCAGAGTACATACATTTTCATTTTTGACAGGTACCGCCAAGTTTCTTTCCAAAAATGCTATTTCAATTTATATTTCTACAATATCATAGGAAAATACTTTTTTGCCCACACATTTGCTACTCTGGATATTATTATTATTTTCTCTCTTTTTGACAATCTGATGGGCAAAAAGTATCTCATTATTGTTTTAATGATTATTTCTTGGTTCTTAATGAGATTGAGGATATTCTCATATACACGTCATTTGTTTTTCTTTTTTGTGATGACTTTTTATGTCATTCACTAATTTTTCTATCAAATTATCTTCCTTTTTCTTATTAATTTTAAAGATTTTATTTTTTTCCTTTTTCTCCCCAAAGCCCTCTGGTACCTAGTTGTATATTCTTAGTTGTGGGTCCTTCTAGTTGTGGCATGTGGGACACTGCCTCAGCATGGCTCGATGAGTGGTGCCGTGTCCGCGCCCAGGACTTGAATCGATGAAACACTGGGCTGCCTGCAGCGGAGCATGCAAACTTAACCACTCGGCCACAGGGCCGGCCCCTCTTATTAATTTTAGAAGCTATTTATATGTTATGGATTGTAACCCTTTTACTATTATTTATGATGCAAGAATTATCTCCCAGTTTGTCATATAACTTGGCTTATGATTACTTAGACGTTTTTAATTTTTATGTAGTTCATCTATCTTCTTCTTCTTCTTCTTTTTTTTTGGTGAGGAAGACTGGCCCTGAGATAATATCTGTGCCAGTCTTCCTCTATTTTGTATGTGGGACGCCACCACAGCATGGCTTGATAAGTGGTGTGTAGGTCCACGTCCGGGATCCCAACCTGTGGACTCCTGTCCACTGAAGCAGAGCTTGCGAACTTAACCACTATCCCACCAGTCTGGCCCATCTACCTTTTCCTTTATGGCTTACGGCCTCCTTGTCTTGCTAAGGAAGGCCAACCCACCCTTACAAACCCATAGTTTCATAAGATTACGTAAGATTACAAAACTATTCTCTGTATTTTTATCTAGTAGTGCGATGTGCGCTGCTTTAATGACCAAGAGTATGAAAAGTCATCTTAAAATAAAAGGCCACATGTCAAACAAACAAAATGATCTCTCAGATGCTTTAAGAGAGTAGATTCTGAAGCCAGGCTGTCTGGATTCCTTTCTATGTGACCTTGGGCAAGTTGCTTAACCTTTTTGTGCTTCAGTTTCCCTATGAGTGAAATGAGGTAAATAATAGCACCTACTTCCTGGGATTCTTGTAAGGATTAAATGAGCTAATAGATGTTGAGGGCTTTAAATAATATTTGACATATAAAAAGCAATATCTAAGTGTTAGCTAGAAATATACATTGGTGATCTTACCTCCTGAATCTAAGACATGGGAAAAATAAGTGCAACTGTTATGTTTTGAACACTCACAATTTCTGACATCGATGCAAGTGCTTGTATTCAGTATCTTATATGGTAGATATTACCACTGAGGCTCAGAGAATTTAAGTGTCTCATCTACAGTCACACAGTAGAAAGTGATTAAGCAAGGGCAGCCCATGTTCTTTCACCTTGCCCTTGAAGTGGCCTCAGTATAGACTTATATTTGGAAGGCGCTCTCTGAATGTCACCCCCCTGTTGGAAGATGCTACTGTAAGGGTTGTGGCTTTGAAAGATCATGAAGCCTGAAGATTACTGCTAGATTTCTATAAATGTAACTAAATGAAAAAAAAAAATAAGTGCAGGACCTGGTTTGAACATAATGGTCTGTATCTGCTATCTGTATTATTCTGTGACCTGCCTGCCCCTGTTAAAAAAGAAATGAGACAACCCATGTTAGCTCCTGTGGATCACTACTTCCTATTATTGTTTTAACATTTTGTTAAAGATCAGTGACAAGCTAATAAATGTCAAACTAAACAAAATTTCCTTTCTACTACCTTAAATATGTTTGTTTCGATGGTCTGTATATGCTTTTTTTTTCTGGGGAATGCGAGGAACTAATTATCTCTGCTTTATCATCATTGTAAATACTGAAGCTGTGTTGTATTAAGCTTACTATAAGAGTCAGTACAGCATTATGATTAAGATCTCAGACTCAGAAGCCAAACCAGAAGGCTGAAATCCCAGCTCTACCATTTAATTAGTTGTGTGATGTTGGTCAGTATATTCAACCTCCCTTATTGGTAAACTGAGGACCAATAGCTGCTTTTCCACCCATTTCTGTTACCTACTGGCTCTTTCCTCATTCCATTAGCAACTGGAGTATTTGCATGCTTATTCACTCTAGGAAGGGATATCACAGTAGAAAGAGAGAAAAAGGAGTCAAAACAGAACTTCCGTGTTTCAAAATAAATTTATAGCAAATAGTAGATATACTATTGAAAAAAAGCCTTTTAGTTAAGATAGCCTGCTCATTTAGTTTATTTTCAAAAGTCTAAGCCCTAAGGGCTTCAGGGCATAAGCATATTTCCCCCTATAAAAAAATATGTGGAGAAGAATAGGAAAGAGCCGAGGCTGTTGCACTCCCAGACTTGATGGAGTCCACAGGTTTGCTTATGTGGAAGGAGAGAAATGAAAAAGAGAAAGAGGGCAGCCTGGTTCCATGGTTCTGAGAGAAGGGGCCCTGTGTCCTGTGCACCAACCACTTCCACCCCAGGTTAAGTTCTTGTGTGAGACAGAATCTCTGGAAAGTTTTGAGTTACTGAAAACAGATGGCCCTATGCTTTGCTTAGGAAGAAGCATCTTGTTCTCGCTGACATCCAGCATGGTGTGTGGCAGGAGTGGGGTGTCTGCACACAGGCCTGGCTTCTGGAGTGAGTGACCTGTGCAGTCACGTAGGGCCTTGCGCTTGGTTTAATGCTCTCCTGTTGCATCTTGAAATTCTTAATAATTTTTGAATAAGGGGCCCAGCATTTTTATTTTGCACTGGGCCCCACAACTATGTAGCTGTCTACATAAAGGGACTTGAGACAATTCTGAGTCCCCTGAATAAATGGGAGCAGTATAAAGATATCCCTCACTCACCAAGCGGGGAGAGAAGTGGTTGGGAGACTGCTGACACTTGAAGAAGCTGTATGGACTGATGGCCAAAGACCGGATGGGATGGCAGACATGTCGGCAGATGCCAGCCTATATCCTAGATGATAATGAGGACCAGATCCTCTCAGCTGATGCTCTGTAATCCCACAAGTATCCTGTAACTCTCATCTCCCAAGAAAATACAGGGGGAGACCTGGAATAGCCTGAGATTTTGTTTCCCACACCCTACCAAACGGGGGCTTAACATAAATTTAATCAAAATAATAAAAATATGATATTTCTTGCATGCATGACTGTATGGACTGAAGATTTTACCTACTACTCCATAAATAAAAATGAATTGGTCTATTTATTTGTGCATGCATTGCTATCCATGTAAGTCCTATTCAACTTGCATGTGGGTGGTTTTATTTAAATTTAAAGCTGATGATTTTGCTGCTTCTATTTAATATAGCAGAGTTTCTCCTGTTGGCAGTCAGTTTAGATACTGAATTATTTTTCAAATGACTTTGAGTAATTCTCAGATGACCTAAACTAATTTCTTGGCCTTGTAAATCTCAGACTCTTAATTTTCAACCTTCCCTTGTTAGGGTATGTCCTAGAAAGCCAACGTGTGTTTGTTAAACTCTGAATTATATAAGAGAGGCAACCATCTGGAACGGGAAAAGTGAGGAGTTTCAGAAGAGCCCTTCACGTTGTGAAGCATTGTTCACTGCTCTCCAGTTTGCCTTGTGTTATAGGGGACCAGGGCACCCGCCCCGGGTCTCCTCCAGCATGAGCCACTCAAGATGGCGCTATAAGCAAATGAGATGTGTGACTTCAAAGGAACACCAAGTCTGAGGAAAATCAAACCATATGTGATATGACATAAGGTTTCCCCCATGAAAGCAAAATATTTTGACATCTTGAACTGAGATTTAAGTCACTGTAAAAAAAATTGTTGAAATAGGGCTTGCTTTGTTAGAGATTATGTTTCCAAGCGTGGGGAGCCAACAGTGTCTTTACACAATGTACTAAGAAACCGTCTTTTTCTCTGTCCTTGCAAATGTCCCATCCATCTTTGATAGTGTCTGTGTGCCTTATAGCATGCGACAACAGTGTGAGCACAAAATCTAAAGAGCAAGTGTCAAGTAGGCATCAGCAAAGCAAGGTATAAACAGAGAAAATAAGATTGGACAGGGCTTGGGAGGGTGGGGAAAAGAAATGATATAGTTTCTAGTTTACCAGATAAGGCTTATCTGAAAAAGTGTTGCAGCCCAGTTTTAAAATGATAAACACATAGGGCTGAAAGGGCCCCTGAGAAGTCATCTGATCCATCCCCAACCTCCAGGGAGATTTTATCTAAACCATTTTTACCGAGAGGTGTCTGTCGTATTCTTAAAATTCTGTGGGGAAGTGGATTTGACAGCCTCTCTAGTATCATATTACAATGCTTTATAACCATGTGTCAGGAAGCCCCTCTTTATACATAGCCATCCTTTCTTTCTCTAGTTAAAGTCCACTGTTTCCTGTTCTATCCTCAGTAAAGAAATGTTCATACATCTGGATTCAGCTTCTGAATAATAATCCTTCCTATATTTAAAAAGACATTGAGTGACCCATTTCTTTCTCTTCTTGAGGCTAAGTAATTCCAGGGGCTTTCTCCTTTTTGCATTCACCCACTTCTCATATCCCTCTGAAGTTTTTGATGTCTCAAGCTTGGCTTCTTTACTTGGCAGAAGATGTGACTTGTGGGGGTTTGCAACACCAAAATCACTTTTCTAGTTCTACTTCACTTGGTTGATTCAAGACTTGTCCACATAAACACTGTACCATGGAGTGGAGTATGTCATTGGATGCTGTGGAGACATAACCGGGCATTTTCTATGCCATCCCCAGTCTCCTACTAAATTCGAGGGTCATTGGCAAGTGAAGGCAGGCCAGGAAGGTGAGACATGCCGGGAGGATGTGGGATGGCTTCAGCTCATAAGGTGGGAATGGAAGTTTGACTTCTCAAAGTCACATCTTTGAGAGCCTGTACGCCCCTGAGAGATGGTAATTTGCAAGGCCTGCAGCCATTTTGGGCTCCTTGCCAACCATTCAGAGACCAGGAATCCAGACCTAATTCTTCTTTTACCCCAAAAGGCTAGACGGCTCAGCTCTGGGACAATCTGGGTATTTCCCTCACGGGCAGGCAGGCAGTTGAGTCCTGTCCCTGACCTTCTTTCCCACCATACAAAATCAACGCCAAGAATCCCTGTCTTTCAAAAGTCCTGCCCTGTGAAAATTTGTCTTGTTCCCTGAGTTCTCCCTTCAGAATTGGGTAATGACAATTCATTGAAATAGGGAAATGGGCATTGCTTCCAGCTACAATATAGAAATATCTATTTTGCGGAGATAACACCAAATTTCAATGACTTAAGGCTTAACTGCATTAGGAGCAGATCTCTTTTAAAACAGTTGAAAAATTACAGAATCATTTCTATTATCAGGTAAATAAAAACATTATGTGATCATATTTTATAAAATGTAGAAGGTAACACAGATGTTATTGCTTGTCGCCGTCATTAAAAGTCTGCCTGAAAAATGGTTTCCTATGGACAGCTCTTCATTTGAAGTGTATATTCTATTAACATCTCTGTTTATAATTATCCTGCAGTTTTATTTAGACTCGGATGGATAGAAGCAAAACATGGCAGCTTTCTCACAGATCCTAGCAGCTGATGGGCAGAGGTTAATTTGTCTGTACATGGACACATTAGCTTGTCACATCTGTTATTAATTGCAAACAGATATATTAGTCTAATTAAACGTTGCAAGGAACTGACCTAAATTGTTCACTGCCTGTTGCTGTATCGACTCCACGATTAGCACACTTCGGGCTGCATGTTTATCCTTGCTATCCTGATATGAAGTAGCAGTCTTAACTCTACAGCTAGTAACGGTTCTTGCGGTCATCACTGCTGGTATGTTAACTATGCTTGAAATGGAAAAATAAAACTCATGTGACATAATCATGTGAATTTGTTGCTGAACTACAGCCATTTTTACCCCATTGCCTTGACCAAGAGCATTTTCAAATGCTTATTTTCCGTGGCAGCTGTCTAAGTGGGTTGCAGCCGTTCTAATTTTGGAGCTCATTATTAGGACAAACAGTTGCGGTACATCAATAGCCCATCAGAATTAATTAAATGGGGGAACAGCAACCGAATGTTCATCAGCTCATTCGCAAGCAGTAGGGCAGAGGGTACCTCCCTACTCAGATTTGAGGCTGGTTTGTTTTGTGACTTGCACTTGGGACATATTTAGTGATGATTAGATAGAAAATGTTCACGTGAGGTAAGTATATAATAGCAGAAGACCAGCAACTGGGTGCATTTTGGAATTAATGACTAGATGATATGCATTTCTTTCCTTAATTTTTATCACCATTAGGTTCTGTATCACAATGGTATTGTCAGACCTTCACTTCCTGGCATTAGAATGCGTCCTCCACTAACAAGAAACCCCTCTTTGTGCTTAGAGTGGTGTCTAGCACCTGGATATACATGAAGTATTGACTGTATGAAAAAATTGAGGAAACTAGTTTTGTCTTATGTGAGACAGAAACAATCTATTTAAATACAAATCTTTTAGTGAGAATGTGAAGGACTTTTTCAAGAGACTAAAGCAACATTTTCTTAAAAGGGAAAGAAAACTCCAGTTTTTTAAAGAAAAAGATTTGGTAAAGTCAAATTTTAAAACAGCATAAGTAGATTTCCATCAATCCTTCTACACGTTGGCATATAAAGCTTTGAACTGGTACTCCAGAATCTTTGACGGAGAGGGTGCGCTGTACCACTTTGCTAAACCTTGCTGCCCTGTGGAAAGCAGCCTTCCTGGGCCTGACAGAGTCCCAGGGAAGAACACGCTTGGCAGCCTTTGCTGCGAGGACTGGAGAGCTTGACAGGCAAAGAGTGATTGAATTCTGTCTCCTTTCTCCTTCTTTTCTTTGTTATTTAGTACAACAGCTTGGGCACTTGGAAATAAATGTACCTTGTATGCTTCTCCTAACAGATTGAACAGTAGATCTGCTGAAAGATTGATGCAGTTGGCCCCTTTTACTGGAGACTCTCAGAGGCTGCCATGTTGCTTTGGGAACCATTCCGCTGGCTTCTGGACTTTCCTGGCCCCTTGGCAGAGTTAGGTCTCCCCTGCCCTACTCTAAGTTTACTGGCATCACTTTTCATGATTAAGGCAATGGGCTTTCATTTCCATCTTGATAGAGGGATGTGATCTAGGAGTGGGAATTCAGGAATGGAATCCAACAGCTCTTTAAGAGGATCTGTTTTGTTTCCCTTCTTCCTCAGCTACAACTCTGGAATCAGAAAGATCTTTTTAATGAATATGTGTATGGACTCATCTTTCATGGTGGAAAAACTCACTCATTTTTCATTCAACAAACACTAGGACCAGCAGCACAGAGATGAGTTAGAAATGGTTCTTGCTGTTGAGGAGCTCATAGTCTTTAGAGAAGCTGAAAAAGATACACTGACTAATGAATAATAAGAGGAAAGAATATATAAAATACAAAGGAGGTTTTTCATTAGTTCCCTCTGGGGCAGGAGAAGTCTGTCAGGAAGACCTCACACAGAAGACAATATGTGGGTGGAGTATTGAAGAGACCTATTAGCTTTCAATCAGGAATACTTGAAGAGTCAAGGGATATTAGCATCAAAGTACATTTATTAATTCAATCATCCAATTAATATTCCGATGCCAATTGTATGCTTTCTTGGCACTCTTCTAGCAATGGGGCAATAACAGTGAAGAGAAACACAAAATCTCTTCCTTGTGGACCTTAAAATTGAGTTGAAGCAGACAGACAGTTATCAAGTAAATACCTGAAGTGTCAGACAAGGATAAATGCTATGAAGAAGAATAAAAAGAGGAGTTAGAGAACAAAAAATGGTGATGATGATGGTGGCAAGTTGTGCTATTTTAAGTGAGGAAATCAAGGAAAGCCTGACCAAGATGAGGCGCTGTTGAGCAGACAGCTGAAGGAACACTGTGGTGAGCCGTGTGGATGTCTATGGGAAGAACATTCCTGGTAGAAGTCAAAACTGTGTCCTGTTTACCAACGTAAGCAAGAATTAAAGAGCTTTGTTTTACTGAGAGAGAAAGAGAGGGAGAGAGTGTGTGGGTGTTTAACAACTTTATGAGGTAGACACGTTAATATCCCCAGTTTACAGGTGAGAAAAATATCTTGCCAAGTCCTAAAGGAGCACTCCCCAGGGTGACAGGGAGACTGGTATCTTCTGCAGGTCCCTATCATCATTTGGGGCTCAACATATTTTTTTCACAATTGATACAATTTGGTGATTCTGTGAGTCCTGAGTGTCTGGCTACACCTGGATTTTCCCCTAAAGCAATGGTTTCCAAGCCTGATTGATGATCACATTTGTTCCCTATTTTTAAAATCACACATTTAAAAAATACAGATACCAAGAACCCATCTCTGAAGATTCTGATTCAGTAGGGCTGAGGAGGGACCTAAAGTTCCCTTGAGCTCCCCCAGGTGGAATCAGCTCCCCCAGATAGCATCTTTTTCAGCTCTCCCATATTTGAAAACCACATTGGTGCTTTTCACACTTGAACATGCATACAACCTGCCTGGGGCTCTTGTTAAAATGCAGATTCTGATTCAGTAGGTTTTAGGCTGGAGATGCTTGTTTCTAACAAGCCAAACCTGCTGGTCCTTGGACCTCACTCTGAGTAGCAAGGTTCTATGCAGCATTATCAAGAGTGGAACTGAAATAGCTCAATGGGATAAGGGGAATGAGGAACAGTCCAAACCCCAGTATGGAAGAGGGCAAATTCACCCCACATCTACTGTCTATCAAGCATCTACAGATGTTCCTCAAAGCCCAGGCCGCTGTCCCCTGAAAGCTGCAGGATGAAGCGGCTCTGGATGCAACATGAATAGCAGTGTGGAGAAGGGGGAAGCGTGTGAAGCTCTAACCTGGTGGGACAGGTTGGGGGACATGACACAGGCATTCCTCAAACACGCCCCTTCTTCCCCTCTGCCCAACCAATGTATTTCTCTGTTATGAGTTCAGGAAAATCCCACCTCATCCATGAAGCCTTCCTGCCTGCGTCCTACCCGGACCCCTCCTCTGAACCACTGACCCTCAGCGCCTCTCATCAGCATCACCTTATCCTTGATTGTTACCTACTTTGTGTGAGTCATTTTAGTCTCTCCAATGAGATTATAAACTCTACAAGGCTGCAGCACCCACAGGAAGCTGAATTCATGGTAAGAATCATAGAATCTCGACACTAAACGAGAGCTCATGAAATTCAATTTCCCTCTTAGGCTGTGCTTACTTCTACAATCCTCCCTAAAGATAATTATGCGGCCCCTGCCTGAATGCTGCCAACTGTGGAAAGCCTGCTTCTTCATGAATTGCTCAATTGAAAAAAAATCACAGAATTGAAAACTGGCCATTTCAGTCTTATCACTTGATGGCCAAGCAGATGAAAATATGATAAATAATATTTTCAAGTGCTTAATGTATGCTAGGACTTGTTCTAAATTTTGCTTGTAGTTTATTTCATTTGGTCTTCACAACAATCCTATGAGTCAGATGTTAGCATTATCCTCCTTAAGGGTAGAGAGGAGTCATGTAAATTGTCCAAGGTCATACAGCTAGAAAGTGGAGGAGACAGATTCAAAGCAGACAGACTGATGGTAGAGAATATACTGTCTGAATATAGCGTATACTCATCCTGGAAAATCAATCTGTTACATCCATTGTTTGCACGGGCCAAGTCAAGACCTCCCAAAAGGAAATCGTGTCCCAGGGAAATCCCTTCTTTACCAAAAAGGGCTCTGATGCTCTTCAGCTGTGCCTCATGTGTTGGACCAACAGACTACTCCCTGAATGTTGGTGGTGTGATCTGACATGGTTCTGGAATCCCTGTGACACATATAACAGTTCTAGTGTTTGTAGTCAAGAGTGGTGGAGGGTGAAGAAATCCTTCATCCGATACCTCGGTTTCCAAAAAGCCCAAGTTGAGTTGGTCCTACACAATAGGGATGTGCTTCAAGTTGGCTACTACCCAGTTCAGAACCTGATGGCTTCCTATCAAACTTAGAATCAAATCCCAGCTCCTTAAGGTGGCCTACTCCGCCCTGTGTGAACCAGCCAAGGCTGTAGGTTCATTGGCTCAGACTCTCCCCTAAGATTTGTGTGACTCAGGCAAGAGGTAAAAGTTGAGGACCACATTTCATATATCCAAATATTAAAAATGATAAATCAAGATAGTAAATTGTTCCATAAAATACATTTTATTCTCTCATTTTGACAAACATACTTTTCTAATGACAAAAGCAAAAAAAAATGTGTGTGAATCTATGGTTTACGGATTTATATAACAAAGTCTATAAAATATCAGACATCTGAACTTAATTATCATTGAATATATCTATGCGTTTAATAAAGATAAAATTAAAAGACAAATTTTTTTATGTTTTCAAAAGTTAGTTTTCTTCTAAAATAGTCAAATGATCTGTTAGGATTAAAAGGCAAATACAAAGTACAATTATTGACTATCCAAAATTTTAAATGAAATTAATAAAGCTAAAATTTTATTTGTTTTTGAAAATTTAATGAAATATTTAATACTTTTATAACGTAAAATATGCACAATTCTAGAGTTTAAAGTTTAGTTTGTCTCAGTATCATGCTTCACATCTGTCACATCTGGACCTACATAGATACAAACGTAGGAAGAATATGTATTGTTTAATTTTGCAAAATGTTCCTCAGTTTTCATATGTAACTTGCAAATACAACCCTAATTTGTGTACACTGCGAGAGCCAGGAAATGGAATGAGAAAAGAAGCAAGAAAATGGATGCTTGGTGCTACTAAGAAACAACCTTCATTATGCAAGAATCAATTGTATTCATGTGTTCTGAGAAAAAGGATTTGACAAGTTAATTAATTTGTCTTTTTTATAAGCCAAAGCGCTTCCACAGCTCAAACCCTCACTCACTGCATTCTGAAGCTGCGTGTCAGCTCAGCAAACCTCAAACCTTTGCAGTCAGACACAGTTGCCTTTTGTTTTGAAGACACAGGGCAAGTGATATGGAGAAAGAATCCTCTGGAACCTGAAAAGAGAGAGTCACCAAGGCAGCTGTGTAAAATTACAGGTTGTGCTGTAACCAGCACAGATCGCAGGTTCTATGTGACGCAGACATCTGTGTTTGTCATTTGTGTGTGTGTCTGTTGGTGATGTGCAAAGCTTTCTGAAGCAGAGGCTGAGGGCAGGGGCCCCTCTTGCCTGCTGTAAGATGGATACTGCACTGGCCTTGCTGATTTTCAACTACCCCCAGCAATATCCTGCCTCTGGGCTTTTGTCTTTTGTTGTGAAATCTCTGCCCCAAGAACTTTGCATTGCTCGCTTCTTCACTCCATTCAGGTCTATGTTCAAAAGTCACTGCTTCAAGAGGCCCTCCAGCCACTCTATCTGAAACAGCACGTCTGCCCTACCATTATCACCTTCCTGCATTGCATTTCTTTGTAGCTCTTATTAATAACTGAGATCACATCATATATCTGTCTCCCTCACCAGAGTGTAAGTTATCTGAAGAGAGGAGCCCTGTCTCTCTTGTTCACGGATATGTCCCCAGTGCCTAGAGTAGTGCCTGTCACATCTTGGATGCTGATGTGACATAATATTTTTATGAGTGAATGAATGAAGGAAGGAAGGAATTTGGAATAACAGCTTCTTATCACAAAAAAGGAATGATTACTTTCTACCGTGAAGGTTTTGGGTAGGGACTGTCCTTTGCCCTCTGGGATTACCTGAGTTCCTAGGCAATAGCTGGGACCAGGAACACTTCTTTCCCCCTGCAGGATACCTGGAAGCTTTGACTTTCCCCTTTGGT
This sequence comes from Equus quagga, assembly GCF_021613505.1. Taxonomy (NCBI): domain Eukaryota; kingdom Metazoa; phylum Chordata; class Mammalia; order Perissodactyla; family Equidae; genus Equus; species Equus quagga. The sequence goes on along the minus strand of NC_060284.1, from coordinate 25,476,036 downwards.
CCAATGAAGAACAAAGCAGGTGTGACACTGAACAAATTAGCAATACTTCTCTCATCCCTACCTGGGAAGCTGTGGAGCTGCCTTTCAATCATAGCAGTGCTTTCTCTGTGGCAAAAAAGAGCAGGGACACACTATTAATGAAGACCAAGATGATCTGCCTTAAACTAATACCAATTAACACTTTCCAAGAGACAGGACTGGTGGTCAAGAGGTGATTTTACATTCTAGGGAATAGATACCTGAGGGTTTCATTTTCTATCTCTGGAAGAGAGTCCAACTACATATGGAAGACCTCGGCAGAAGGGTCTTTGCTCAGGAATCCAAGCAATATGTTTCTGATCACTTCATTGAAAGAAAATACATACAGAAAATGTAAAAAGGAAGAATAAGCTAGAACACTGCCTTTGAGAAGAAGTGAAATAATGAGATGTTATTGAAATATTTACAAAAATGAGAATTAAAGTCTCTCAAATATTTATCAGCCAAATATAAATATATCTGACTTCCATATTGTAGCAACTGTCCCCAAATTACCCCACTCCTTTGTAGTCAACATTTCTAGATCTTTGTATTACTTGGGATGCCTGGGGACATTGTCTGGGAGGTGGGCAGAGGTAGCTAGACTCCCAAGCTTCCCTGCTGGGTGGCCACTTGGCTGCCAAGTGTCTGTAGACAATTTCCATGTTTTTTTCTGGTTCTATTCTTTACATTGCGATTTTTCAGGCTGAGTATGGATGGAAAGATACTGTGTAAAACTCAACTGGGTGAAGCTTTCTAGGAATTTGTTTCCAATTGATTGCCTCAGTACACGTTAATAGAGACAAATGATCAAAGAAGCATGACCAGAATGATAATTGAACAGTCAGAAGTGAACGCATTAAACTGCAAGGTTTCAGGGGTGCCTCGTATGTTCTCAGCACTGTGTCAGGCACTGTGGGCGCATATAGGGCACTTGCGATGTTTTGTGGCTATGTAGCATCCATGTCTTCTTCCTAACAGCCCTTGGATTTCTCAAAAGTTAAATATATTTCTTAAATGCAATTTTAATTAATGTCCCAATTTTTTAAGTTGGATAACATGACTTGAAAGAAGACATGAGAGAATTCCACTTCTGGGAAAATGTAGTAGACATACTTCTCCCTGTTCCCTCCAATACGTACAACTAAAAATCCTGGACACTATGAATAGAATAAACATAAGAAGACTCTGAAAGGTGGAGAGAAGAAGGTAGACCACCTAGGGACCTTAGGACCCAAAGAATAACACAGTGGTGAGTTTCCTGGGTTTTCTTTTGTCTCATATATCCCAGACTTGCAACTGAAGAAGCCAGCAACCCAGAAATCCTAATAGACTCAGACAAAAAAAGCGTAACAAAGCCTATTCTCTTTAGCCAAAGGACCAGGAAAGGAGGAGACTAGCAAGAGAAAAATATGTTTAGATAATAACTGCTATAATAGTCGGGGTTCTCCAGAGAAACAGACTCAATAAGGTAGATAGACAGATACATAGATAGATAGATAGATAGATAGTATTAGGAGAAGCAACTAAAAAAGAAGGTATAAATAAGATCCAGAGTCTTATAGTATAACAGCCAAAAGATGGTGAAAAGTTCTCTAAAGAGAAAAGAGATAACTAAAGAAGGAATTTTAGAATGTCAGGAAGGAAGTACAAAAAGTACTTTTACTACAAAAAGTAAAAGTATAGGCAAATATGTTACATTTTCCTTTTTTTTGAGTTTACTAAATTATGCCTGACTATTAAAGAAAAGATTATAATACTCTGAGAAATGGTTCTAAATGTATGAGGAGGAAATACTTGAAACAATTATATCATAAATGAGTGAGGATGAATGCACATAAAAGGAGGTAGGTTTCTACATTTCACTTGAACTGGTAAAATGTAGACCCCAGTAGACTGTGATAAGTTATGTATATATAATGTAGTACTTACAGCAACCATTAAAAAAAGCTGTACAAAGAGAGACACTCAAAAACACTATTAATAAATAAAAATTGAATACTAAAAATGTTCTGGTATCATACAGGAAGGCAGGAAAAAGGAAATAGAAATAAAAAACAAAGAACAAACCAAACAAAAAATGAATGGTAGACTTAAGTCCTAACATATCAACAATTACATGAAATGTAAATGGTGTAAATGAACCAATTAAAAGACAAAGGGTGGCAAAGTGGATTAAAAAACTTTACCTAAATATATGCCACCTACAACAAGCTCACTTCAACTGTAATAACATAGGTAGGTTAAAAGTGAAGATTGGAAATAGGTACAGCATGCAATATTATTAAAATGAAAATAGGAGTGGCTATATTAATATTAGACAAAACAGACTTCAGAGCAGAGAAAATTACCAAAGTCAGAGAGGGATATTACATAATGATAAAAGGCTTAATATATCAATAAGATGTAGAATCCTATATATGTATGCACCAAAAAAGCTGCAAAATATGTGAAGTAAAATGGATCTGAACTGTAAGGAGAATCAGACAAATTAAAAATTGTCACTGGAGACTTCAACACCCCTCTTCCGTCAATAGACAGAACAACTACAGAGAAAATCAGCAGTGATATAAAAGAAATCAACACTATCAAACAATAGGATCTAATCAATATTTATAGAACATTCCATTCCAAAACAGAAGGATACACATTCTGTTTAAGTGCTCACAGAACATATACCAAGGGAGACCATATTCTTTGTCATAAAAAAGAAACCTGAACAATTTTAAAAGAATTGAAATCATACAGAGTGTTCTATAACTACAATGGAATCAAACTAGAAATCAATAACAGAATAACAACAAGAAAATCTCCAAATTCTTGAAAAGTATACGACATACTTCTAAATAATCCATGGGTCAACAGGAAGTTTAAAAAGAAATAAAAAATACGTTGGACTAATGAAATGAAAATACAACATATAGAAATTTGTGGGACACGACTAAACTACTGCTGAAAGGAAACTTTATAGCACTAAATGCTTATATTAGAAAAGAAGGAAAGTAGGAAATCAAGAATCTAAGCTTTCACCTTAAGAAACTAGGAAAAGAAGAGCAAAATAAATGGAAAATGAGCAGAAGGAAGGACATAGTAAAGATGAAAATTAGAGCAAAAATCAGGGAATTTGAAAACAGAAAAACAATAGGAAAAAACAGTGAAAAAAGATTTGTTCTTTGAAAAAATCAATAAAATTGCAAAATGACTGGCAAGACTAAGACTGACACAGAAAAAGGGAGAGAAGATACAAATTACCGATATCAAGAATGAAACGGGACATCTATGATAAATTCTACAGGCATCAAGAGGATGATAAGGGGATACTATGAATAACTACCCACAACCTAGATGAACTAGGCCCATGTCTTAAAAAACAAACCGCGACAACTCAGTACGAAATAGACCATTTGAATGGTACTATAACTATTAAAGAAATTGAATTCACAATTTTAAAACTCCCAAAAAAGAAATCTCCAGTCCCAGATAGTTTCACTGGAGACTTCTACCAAATGTTTAAAGAAATAATACAATTCTACACAATCTCTTCCAAAAAACAGAAGAGGAGGGAACACTTTCTAATTCATTTTATGAAGCTAGTATTACGCTCATGCCAAAAACAGAGACAGTACAAAAAAAGGAATACCACACGACAATGTCTCTTATGAATATAGACATAAAAATCTTGAACAAAATTTAGCAGGATTCAGCAATATATAAAATGAAGTATATACCATGACCAAGTGGAGTTTATTCCAGAGACACAAGACTGGTTCAATACTTGGAAATCAACCAGCGTAATCCACCATATTAATAGGCTAAAGAAGAAAACTCACATGCTCATACCAACTGATGCAAAAAACCATTTGACTAAATCTAACACCCATTTATAAAAAAACTCTTAGAAAAATAGGAATAAAGGGGAACTTTCTTAGCTTGACCAAGAGCATCTACCAAAAAATCCTACAGCTAACGTTATACTTAATAGTGAAAGACTAAATGCTTTCCCTTTAAAACTGGTGACAAGAGAAGGACGTCCACTCTCACCAATAGTACTAGAAGTTCTAGCCAGGACAGTAAGGCAAGATAAGGAAATAAAAGACACATATCAGAGGGGAAGAAATAAAACTGTCCCAATTTGCAGTTGACGTGATTGTTTTCATAGAAAATCCCAAGGAATCTACAAAAAACCTGTAGAACCAAAAAGTGAATTCAGCAAATTCACAATACAGAATAAACACACACGAGTCAACTATATTTCAATACTCTAGCAACTAACACATGGACACTGAAATTTAAAATATAGTATCATTTAGAGTCATCCCCCAAATTAAATAGTTATAAATCTAACACAGAATGCCTAGTACTTGTGTATGAGAAGTGTAGGACACTGATGAAAGACACCAAAGATCCAAATATGTGGAGAGACAAATATTCATAGACTGGAAAACCCAACATGGTCAAGATGTCAGATCCTCCCAAACTGACAACTAGGCTTAATGCAGTATTTTCTTCTAGATATAGGCAATGTTATTCTAAAATATATGTAGAAAGGGAAAGAAATTAGAATAAGTTAAACGATTTTGAAAATGAAAAGTAGGAGAAACCAGTTTCTGTGATTTCAGGAAAACATATAACTACAGTAATCAAGACTAAGTGGTATTGGCAGAGAGCTACACACAGAGACTGACGGACATAGAATAGAGAAACCAGAAATATCTGTGCACTAATTTGCCTAACTGCTTTTTGACAGAGGTGCACAAGCAATTCGATGGAAGAAAATAGCTTTTTCAACAATGGTGCAGGAGCAATTGGATATCCACAGAAAAAACAGTGAACCTCAACCTAAGTCTCACACCTTATATGAAAACTAACTCAAAGTGGATCACAGCATTAAATGTAAAATGCAAAAATATAAAACTTTTAAGAAAGAAATCAAGGCTGGCCCAGTAGCATAGTTGGTAAGTTCATGCTCTCTGCTTCGGCAGCCCAAGATTCCCTGGTTCAGATCCTGGGTGTAAACTACACACCACTCATCAAGCCATGCTGTGGCAGCATCCTACACACGAAAAACAGACGAAGATTGGCACAGATGTTGGTGCAGGGGCAATCTGCCTCAAGCGAAAAAAAAAAAAGGAAAAGAAAAGAAAAGAAATAAATCAGAGAAAATCTTCAGGATCTAAGACTAGGCAAAGAATTCGTATATTTTATACCAAAAGCACAACCCATAAAAGAAACAATTCATAAACTTTACTTCATCAAAATCAAAAACTTTTGCTCTGCTAGCAAACCTTTTAAGAGGATGAGAAAATAAGCTTTGCACTGGGATAAAATGTTTGCAAACCACATATCTGACAAAAAACAGTATCCTGAATAAATCAAGACCTCTCAAGACTTAACATAAAAAAAAATCCAATTATAAAATGGGCAAAAGGCATGCACAGACATTTCACTGAAGAGGATATACAGATGGCAAATAAGCACATGAAAAGATGTTCAACCTCATTAGCCACTTGGGAAATGCAAATTAAAACTATAACGAGATATGACTACACACCTATCCAAAAGGTTACAATAACAAATAGTGACAACACCAAATACTGGTGAGAATGGGAGAAACTGGATCACTCATACATTGCTGGTGGGCATGTAAAATGGTACAGCCATTCTGGAAAGCAGTTTGATCATTTCTTATAAAACTGAATATGTAACCAGCATATGACCTCCGTTTAACAATTAAACTCTTGGTCATTTATTCTAGAAAAATGAAAACTTATGTTCATACAGAAACCTGTATGCGAATGCCCAAATCAACTTAATTTATAATAGCCCCAAACTGGAAATGATCCAGATGTTCTTCAATGAGTGAATGGTTTAAACAAATTGTGATACATTGATACCATGGAATACTACTCAGCAAGAAAAAGAAATGAAACATTGATGCAGGCAACAACTTGCATGAATCTCAAGGGAATTATCCTGAGTGAAAAAGTCAATCCCAAAAGGTTATATACTGTATGATTCGATTTATATAACATTCTTGAAATTACAAAATTATAAAAACAGAGAACTGGTAAGTGGTTGCCAGATGTTAAGGAGCGGATGGAGGTAGGAGAGAAGTATGCGTGGCTATGAAAGGGCAATGCGAGGATCCTCGTGGTGACGGAAGTGTTCTAGATCTTGACTGTATCAGTGTCAATATCCTAATTGTGCTATTGTACTATAGTTTTTCCATATGTTGCCATTGGAGGAATCATGGAATTTCTCTATTATTTCTTACAACTGCATAAGAATCTACAATTATCTCAAAATAAAAAGAGTAATTTTAGAAAAAGACCACACACAAGATTAAACGTCTGAGAATAATCAAAATTATTAAAAATAAAAGAAGTGATGTTTTACTAGAGATTAAATCATATCATAGAGCCCCTGTAATTAAAGCAATATGATATTGACATAAAAGACCAATAGACTAGAGAGTTAAGAAATAGACTCTAATGCCTATGGGAAGTTAACATATGCCAAAGGTGATAGTTCAGTTTCAGGGGAAGAAAAAGTAATTAACTTAATAGACAATGTTGGCATAATGTGCTTTCTATCTGGAAGAAAATTAAAATTGTACTCTTACCCCTTATCACATGTAAAAATAAATTCTGAATGTATTACATATTTAAATACAAAATAAAAGGCACTAAAAATTTTAGAAGAAAATTAGGAGAGGTTGGGGTAAGTGATGTCTTTTGAAGCCAGACAGGACACTAGAAGCCCTAAAGGAAAAATACATGACTATGTACACATTGCGTTTTTAACCTTGGCCCAAAATACTATAAAAAGTCAAAAAATAAACTAAAGATTGAAAAAATATTTGAAGTACATAAAACAGAAAATGATCAGTGTCCCTAATGCTAAAAGAAAGCCCTTTTCCCCTTTTACATTATGTACACCAGCAATGTATGTTAGTATTCTTTTTACTCTTTATTCTTCTTTTTTTTTTTTTTTTACCAATTTGATGAACAGAATATGATCTGTGTTTCTTTAATTTGCATTTCTCCGACAATCAGTGAGACTGATTACATTTATTAGCTATTTGGAATTACCCTTCAGTGAATTGTTATTTGTCCATTTTTCTGCTGTGTCATATGTTTCAGTTTTAACCAGTGAGTAGCATTAATTGAAATTCAATTCAATTTAATTAAATTAATTTCATTTAATTGAAATTAAAGTACTATAAACTTAAAGCCTTACAACTTGGCAATAACTGTAATAATTTAAAAATATACATATATTTTAATATCAGTCCACTTTGGGGTAATTTTTTCTTTAGAAATAAATATTCCAGTTTGAAAAAGAACATTACTACATTGTTTCTAATAAGCAAATGAGGAACACTCTGAATGTTCATTAATAGCAGATTGGTTGGATAAATTGGGGTACATCCATATCACTATGCAGGTATTAAAAAAATGAGTTATATCTACACTAGGTGACTCATAAAGATTTTCTTATGAGATATAGATATGGAAGGACTACATAATCTAAGTTTTTTACTATAAATTACCCCAAAGCCCAATATATGTACTTAAATATTCACACATGGCTCATGAGCATGGAAAGAAGTATGGAAGTCTATATACCAAAATGGTTCCTGGGTCAGAGGTGAGGTGAAGTGTAGAGGTCAGGAGAAGGGGAGGGGAGAGGTGAGTAAACAGAAAGAATGAAGATAAAGAAAAAGGTATTTATAATTTTTAAAAAGCATGTATAATATGAACTCATTTATATAAAATTGTATATATGTGTATATCTGTGCCTAAAAATATGTAAGAAATCATAGTCACATAAACATAAATAATGAATATCTCAGGGTCATGGAACTTAAGTGATCTTAAGTTTTTACTTTCTTCCTTATAATTTTATGAATTGCTTGACTTTCTAAAAATAAGAATGCATTCTTTATATACACAGAAAAAGCAACATTTTAACTTTAGGGGAAAAGCAACAGATATTTTTCCATATATTTTTATATCATTGAGGAGAATTTGCCTGGGAGACACCAGGAGAGAGATCCTGTGCTTTGAAGATGGAAGCCCATCAAGTGGGTGTAGGCTGGAGCTTTCAGAGAGGAGAGGAGGCAGGCTTACGTTCCGGAGGCAAAGCAGGTGAGAAAACTTACCAGGAGATGGCTTCCCCAACACTTGGAGAGGGGCTGGGGCTGGGAGATTTCCTCCCCTGGTGATGTAGGATGGAGATGGGGCCCTACTCAAACACAGCTTTGGAAAAGATAAAACCCGGTCTCGGGGTGGGGAGGCGGGGAACAGCAGCAGACAGGTTTGTGAACCAGAGGTTGTGCTGAAGATAAGCATCTGTGTGGGGATGATGAGAGATGGTTAGATTCTGGAAATTTCTAAGGTAGGGCAAATAGAATTTGGTGATAGAGTCGAGGACGGCATCAAGATTTTTGGCCTGAGCATCTAGAAGAATAGAGTTACATTTACTGAGGTGGATGACTAGGGAAGAGGCAGTTTTGGTGGTAGGAAACAATAGTCCATTTTTGACATGTTCCATCTGAGAAACCTCTTAGACATATTTGCTGAATACTCTCTATTTTCACTGCAGAATCACTCGCACTCTGTGGCATGGGAAGCTGACCACCACAGACTTTGTTACCCGAGCTCCCTTGCCCTCTAGCTTCTGGTTGGGCCACTGGGAGACAGACAAGATCAGGGGTTAGGAAAGGGAGGTTGGGAGTTATTTCCCCAGCAATCTCCCTGCTGTGGTGTGGTTTGTCAGTGGCTGTGTGCCTCTCCCTAAGGCTGTAGCTCTGTCATATGGCCTCACTCCAGTACCTATAGCTCTTGTCAGGTACTTAGAGCAGCCCCTGCTCTTTCCTCTTCCTATTAGTTTTCTAGGGCTGCTGTAACAAAGTTGTGTACCACAGACTGAGTGTCTTAAGCAAAAGAAATGTATTTTTTTGTACTTCTGGAAGCTAGAAGTTCGAGATCAAAGTGTCAGCAGGATGGGTTCCTTCTGATGGCAATGAGGGAAGGATCTGTTCCAGGCCTCTCTCCTTGGCTTGTAAATGGCCATTTTCTCCCTGTGACTTCACATCCTCTTCCCTGTTTACATGTCTATGCCCAAATTTCCTCTTGTAGGACACTGGGCAAAATAGATTAGGGCTCACCTTAATGACCTCATTTTAACTTACTTACCTCCATAAAGACCCTATCTCCAAATTTGGCCACATTCTGAGGTACTAGGGGTTAGGACTTCAACATGAATTCTTTTGAGGGAGGACACAATTCAGCTTATAACACTCTTTAAATTTAGAAGTGATAATGGCTCCTTGCTCTGGCTAGTTCCTTGAGGGTTTCATCATCCGTCATTGGTTCCCCTAACCCCTAACTCTGCCTACCGCTTTGTAAAGAGTTCCTTCATCAAACTCTCTTCAGGTTCCCCTTTGATGTGCCATCTGTTCCCTGCAGAAACCAACTGATAAAACATCCAAGTGACTGTGTTGAGTAGACACTGAGATATTTGAAACTAGAATTTAGTGAAGAAGCCTAAGATGACTCCAAGGTTTACAGCCTGTTCAACTGGTCATCCACTGGCACCATTTTGCTGAATGTGGAATGGAGGGAATGGGAAGTGGCCACTTTTTAGAGTTGTGTCAGTAGCCTAGAAGGGAATGACTTTTAGGGGGCTAGGAAATTGAGCAAGAGAGAGATAATGGAGATAGCAGATATGGATATAATTTAAAGATGTCTTGTATTAAATAAAAAGACTTTTAATAGAGCTTGCATTATGGTCACAGAGATTATTCTAATTGTACAAGACAGCTGTGTAGTATTTAGAGGAAAGGAGGGAGGAGGCAAGGGGAAGGGAGACATTGAGGATATTTGAACGAGACAAAGAGCGATGACTCTGGAATTAGGCACGTATCTGTCATAGAGCAAAGAAATGGTGGTGCAGGGGAGAGAAGCTGACTTTTGTGAGCACTCTACCTCCATGGAGACTGGAGGGCAGGTGGGTAAATATTCGTAAGGCAGTAGAACCAAGAGGAAATGGAGAGGATTTTGTTTCTTAACATCTTTTATTTTGCCTTATTTCAACTGTGAGCTGAAATCACAGTTGCAAAGAAAAAGTGCTTTTACATTCATGATTAGTTGGTTTCTTATACTAATTTCTGGGAGGTTCTAAATAACTAATGTTTTACTTTTATGTGCAGGATCTGTCCAGTCACTGTGCATCTATCATGCAAGATAAGTTATCAGTGAATCTCCACACACAAACATTAGCAGAGTTCTTATTCTTTATGTCACAATAAGTGTTGAAAATATCCCCCAGTTGCTTGTAGATGTCATTTACAGTGCTTATCTTATTTGTTATGGTACACATAAATTTGTGGCCATTTTAAATATAGATGAACAGGGACTTTTGGTTTACCCTATATAATAATTTGGAAAAAGTAATCTAGAAAAAGATTTTCAAGCTAAAGATGTACTCTTTAATTTAGTTTCCACAATGGAACTGTTAGGGTATATTATGTTACTAATTCAAAAGCAATAATATGTGATGAAATTGATGTACTAAATATGCATGGCTTTAAATATAGATTCGGCCTGGAAGGAAACTTGAATATCCTCTGGAGCAATTCACCTCATTTCACAGATGAAAACATGGAGGCCCAGAGAGCTAAATGATCTACCTAAGGTCCCACAGCTAGTTGGTGGACTAGGACGCAGGACTTCCGACTCCATGGGCAGGACTTTGTGTTCCATACCGGACTGCCCTACTCTGAAGTCAAAGAACCATGTTTTAAAAGTATTTGATTTTATTTCAGGTTATTCCAATTAAAAAAAAGGAAAAGGTGCTCAACAGGACAACTTCAAAATGAGATTAAAGCCCAGGAGGAAGGTAGTCATGATGCCCAGAGCTTGCGATCGGTCACGTGAGTGATGCCATCTGGAGTTCAGGATGACGCTATGTTCTCGGCCCCTGGGCCACGTGGAGGCTCAGCAGAACTGCCCTTGAGACACAGGGAGGGCAGGGCTTGCTCAGAATAGAGTGGCACTCGTCTTCTGGAATTCTTACCAGGAGTTTATGCTCTGAAAATGCTCAGCTATGGTTGGTTTTGGTTTCTGTTACTAAGGATTTTTTTTTTTTTCTTGATGGGAGAGGGAGAAAGAAAGAGAGAGAGAGAGGGCTCTCTCAGAACCCTAATGGCATTTCTCTCTGAATTAACATTAAAAAGACTGTTGCCAACTTTATCCACCTCTTTACACAATCTTCTCTATTATCAAACTATTTCTGGAGCCACTGTTTTTTGTTCATTTATAGCTTTTTTTTTTAACTGAAAGAGAGAGAAAGAAGCAAACTTTGTCTCCTGTGGCCAGATCTTGGTGCTCTAGAAGAACAGGCTGGACTCCTCACTGGGGCAGGGTGTAGCGCACATGTTTAAGCATAATTCCCTCCCAGTAAGGACATATTTGATCAGCAAATGAAGAGGAAGTAATTTCCCAGGAATGGTAGGTAAGCAGATCTTTGTCCTCTGACTAAGACCAAAGAACTCTAGTTGTTGGGCTAAAGAGAGACTTTCATTCATTCAACAATTCAACAAATATTTACTGAACATCTCCTATGTGCCAGGTATTGGGCTAGGCACTGGAGGTATAGCAGGGAACCAACCCTTTTGGCCAATCTGGGACAGGGATTAAAGAGAAGTGTAGGAATTATGGGCATATGTGTGGGTCACCTATTATATGAGGAAGGCTCATAATATATAATGTTATAACAATATATATAATATGTAAAAATAATAATAATAAAGGCTTCTATTTACTTACATGTTACTATGCACCAGGAATGATTCCAAGTACTTGACATGAAGTAATTTCATTGACTCCCTACCACAGTCCTATGAGATAGGTCTTTCTGCTACCTTTATAGATAAGTAAACAGAGGTACAGAGGTTAGGTAACTTGCCTAAAGTCACACAGCTAGAAAGTGATGGAGCCAGGATTCAAGCCTGGCAGAATGACTTCAGAGTTCTTAACCATACCATGCTGACTCTTTATCAAGGAAATAATGCAGTAGAGGAGATATCCAAGTAAACAGACAAATGCAATGCAGTGTGGTAAGGGCCGTGACTGAGGTTTACACAAGGCACTATGGAGTTTAGAGGAAAGCTGGACCTAGGGAGAAAATGCAGTGAGTTGCCCAGTGAAGAATGCAGAGAACAGATTATTAGGCAGAAGGGAGTGGCTTGTGCAAAGGCCAGAGGCAAGAGAGCATGACACATATAGGCATCTACCAATAGTTCCACGTGGCTGGAGACTGAGGTGGCTGTTGGGAGGGTGGGAAAGGAGACTAGCGAGATGGAGGCTGATGTTAAAGGCACTGGAACAGTAAGTTGAAGATGGTGACTCTCCACAGAGAGGCATTGTAAAGCATTAAGCAGGGAAATGACACCACTGGTTTTGTGTGGAGGGTGTTGTGGAGTGGTGGGCAAGAGGTGCTGGGATGGTTTAGAAGTCAAATGTATCAACTCAGGTGAGAAAAAAAGAAAGCCTGAACCAAAACAACATTCCTGGTAGTGGAGAGAAGGAGGTAGACTAGGGAGATTTTTAGGAAGGCAAAGTTAGCAAGGCTTGGAGACCACTTATGTGTGAAGTGAGGGGCTGGGAAGAGCCTACATCGACTTATACTTTCTGGAGACTCAGTGGATGCTGATGCCACTCAGTAAGTAGGGGATGGAGAAGGAGGGAATTAACAGCAACAGCAGCACCACCAGCCAGTAGATGCTGAGCACATTGTGCTACTCTCTGTACTATGTGCTTGATGCCCTATGGTGTAGGCACTGTTATTATCGCATTTTATGGATGAAGAAAGGGAGCCACAGAGGGATTAAGTAATTTGCTTATTTGCAGCTGCTACGTGGTAGAGCCAGGGTTTGAACTCAGGCAGTCTGGCACCAGATTCTGTGCTCTGTACTATGCTGGGAGTAAGATAGTGAGCTAAATTTTGGGTACCTCAAATTTGAGATACCATCAAATGACAATTTCCATCAGGGAGTTGGGCACATGGGCCGGGAGCTCAGGGTGAAGATGCAAATTCCTCTGCCCGCTTGAACTAGGCACAGTGTACAGGAACCATCTACAGCTGGACAACCAGGAGCAGGCACCCCCTGCATGGTGATTTTGGGGCCTACATTCTCAATACCTCAAACATACTGGAAACATGAATTTTGTGAATTGATTTTTAACTATGTGCTTAATGGTGCGGGTTTGCAATTTTAGTGAGCACTCGTTGAAACCATTGGGCATCAATTTAGGGGAGAGATTGTGCTTATAAAAATGACTCATCACCTTAGGTTCTTTCTGGAATAAGTTGGTGGGATGATTAAATAGACAAAATATAGATAGGACTCTCACTTGTCATATGATTCTGGATACAATGAGGAGATAAGCCCTGATATGGAAGGAGACTGGCGGAATTAGTGGGAAAAAGCTTGCCTCAAGGCATAGGAAATAACCAAATTAAGTGGGCTGCTTGCAGGCACAAGTCTACTGTGGGCTAATTTGTTTCCTGCAAAAAGAAAAAAAACCCTCAACTCATTTTTGTCGTCTTAAATTTTAAACAGGCACTGCATAATTGCACTTCCCTTCTCTTAAGATTGTTGCTTGGGCAAGGGGGGAGGAGAGAAAGAGAGAGGCAGAGAGAGAGGGGAGAGGAGAGGAAGTGCCTTGGGCTCCATCTCATTGCTTATCAGGGATGCTAATAACATCCCACCTGCCAGTACAACCAGGAGCTGAGTATGTTTCATCTAAGCATCTTCTCTTTGAAATATCAGTGCTTGCCTTTTTCTGAGGAAAATTCCAACTTCAGTTTTCTTTCATCTCAGACTCTGCATGAGAAGCTATAGTTTAACGGCACTTAGTGGACCAATTGATTAAACATTGACCTCATTTGCAGGCTCAACCCAGACAGGATATGGAGAAAGCATGCAGCCTGTTTTGCCAGGCTACATGCTTGTGTTTTCCCCATCCCTGCAGGACATTTGTTCATCCATCAGATGTTTGCAGAACGCTGGCTATGTGCCAAGCACTGCGTTAGCTGCTGGGGAATAGCAGAGAATAAGAGCTCACAATCTATCGAGAAGGAAAGGTCCACAGGCTGGAGCAATGCAGTGTGAGGAGTACTGTGAGGACAGCAAGCAGAGTGCCATGGATGGACAGATAAGGAGCATGAACTGAGACTGGGAGGATTGGGGCAAGCTTCCTGCAGGCAGAGGGATAGCTAAGCAGAGACCTGAGGGCCAAACGGGCTAGTCAGGCTGAGGGGGCAAGAGGAAAGGCACAGGGCTCCAGGCTGTGGGATCAGCATGTGCAAAAGTCCTGAGGCTAGAAGAGTGAAGGCATATGGGGGACAGATGCAGTTTGAAGTGAATAGAGAGTGTGAGAATGGCACAAGGAAGAAGGAGGCAGGATGGTAAGAGAGGTAAGGCTGGAGAGGTAAGCAGAAGAGTTTTGGACAACAGGCCCTACTGTCACCCTAAGGAATTTGGCTTTTACTGTGATTACAATATGAGCCATCACAATGTTTTCAACAAGGGAGTGACATGATCAGATTTGCAGTGTAGAAATACTGTACTGGCTGAAGTGTTGGCAATGACTTAGAGGATGCATCACTGGAGAGGTACCATTGGGATGCTACTGTAGTAATACAGATGTGAGAAGATGCCAACCTGAACTAATAAAATGGTTCAGTAATAGATTGGTTTTGGATGAGTCAGAAACGGGGGGAAGCCAAGAGTCAAAGATGGAACCCTAATATAGAGAGGCTGTGAAGAGTTCACTGTTCCCACTGCTGTGAGGGTGTCTGCAGGCCACATTCCCTTTGTCTGTTACTTACAAAGTTAACGACTTTTGGAAAAACGGACTGCAGTCATCCCTTCGTATCTGTGGGGATTGGTTCCAGGACCCCGGCAGCTACCAAAATCCACAGATGCTCAAATCCCTCACATAAAATGGCACAATATTTGCATATTACCTACTGCATCCTCCCCTATACTTTAAATTATCACTAGATTACTTATATAATATCTAACACAATGTAGATGTTGTGTAAATAGTTGTTTTACTGAATTGTTTAGGGAACAACGACAAGAAAAAAGTCTCTGCATGTTCAGTACAGATGCAACCACCATACGGTTTTCCATTCGTGAGTCGGTTGAACTTGTGGATGTGGAAGCCATGGATACTGAGAGACTGACTATACAATTTCTTTGTGTTTCCCATCCCCTCACTCCAACCAACTATTAGTTCACTCAGCAAATTCATTATATATAGTCTATGCCCTTGCGGAGCTTGCATACAATTAAATAAACAATTAGAAAAACATACCAGGTTATATCAGCATGTTACGGTAGGAGTGTGGAGAATCTAAAGGATTTGCAAGCTCCAAAACCTACTTTGGCTTCCTCTCTCACTCAGAAGAGAAAAAAAGAAACAGCTCAAAGCTAACTTGAACTCTCCCAGTGGCTGAATTCAGGTTTGCGTGACAGAATCACAGCACACCCATTGCTGTCCTCTCTCACGAGTTCTACACCCACATTCCCAATTGCTCTCTAAAAAGCTTGGCATAACGTCCTTTAGAAACATGAAACTTAGCAATTCCAAAAACAACTTAAGGGTCTTCCTTCTATATTCCCTATCTTGGTAAATGGTGTCACCATCTACTGATCACTCAAGTTAAAAACTTCAAAGACAACCATGACCTCTCCTACTCCCATTGCACACGCCCCTTCCCAATCCAGCTAGTTAGAAAGACTTGTCAAGTTAACATCCAAAATGTATTAGTATTCCCATGTCCTAGTTCAGACTGGCATGATTTCTTCCTTGACTAATCCAAAGTCTCATAATGGTCTCTTGGATGCCACTCCATTTTTTACATTCTCACGAGAGTGCTTCTATAGGCAAGTCAGATTAAGTCAGGAATTGACTTAAAAACTTCTGAGGAGCCTGGCCCCATGGCCGAGCGGTTAAGTTCGCACGTTCTGCTTCTGCAGCCCCGGGTTTCACGGGTTCAGATCCTGGGTGTGGACCTACCAGTGCTCATCAAGCCATGTGGAGGTGGCATCTCACATGCTGCAACTAGAAGGACCCACAACTAAAATATACAACTTTGTACTAAGGGGCTTTGGGGAGAAGAAGGAAAAGTAAAATCTTTAAACAAAACAAAACAGAAAACTTCTGAGGACTCTCCAAACCCAAAGGATAAGATCAAAACTCCCTGACAAGGTCCTTCCTAGTGTGGCCCCAAATTATGTTTTAGTCTCCCCCACTAGACTACTAGTTCTACCAGAGCAGAGTCCAGGCCTTATTCATCTTTGTAGAGTGAATGTCTAGCGTAGCGCATGACATACAGTATTTGCTCAATAAATGTTAGCTGAAAGATTAGGATATAAATGTGACATCTTCCCACCATATACATCTACTTCCTTTCAAATTAAGATAGTCCGTGCTGCATTTGCTGTAGGCAACAGGACTGGGAGAATGTAGTATGGCTTTGCTGGCCTCCTGTATCCATCCTCCTTCTCCTCATTCCCAGAACTGCAGTGAGCATTCAGGCATTGAGTTCTTACTGCCGATGACGGATGACGTGTAGAACAGAGAAAAACTGTAGCTCACTTTCAGAGAGCAGGTTGCACTTACATTCTGAGCAGTTATAAATATGGCTTGAAAACAGGAATGAGTTTATGAGTGATTTGTTTTTAGTGAACAAAGACAGAAAGCTATATCGTTGCTTTGGTGGTGATGGTCTCTAATGAAGGTTTGTTAATTGGTGAGAAAAGAGCAATTGATATGGCCCTCAAAGGCAAGGACTGAACTCTCCTCCATTTAATGGGGTCCTTCAGAGCCTCCTTAGGGGAGCACACACAGAGAGAGGATGGTGATGACACAAATTTTGAAGGTTGAAGAAAATTTGCACTTGAAGAAGGACAGATTATATGTTATTTGTGTGTGTGCATGTGCGTAAATGGAGCAAGGATCAGTGAGAGAACTATCAAATTTCAGTATCTTTTTTTTCAATTATTAAAGAGACAGGTGTTCATTTTAGATATCTTGAAACATAAACTTAAGGAAGAAAAAAGTCAGTAGGAATCCCAATGTCAGGAATAGTAACTGTTAATATTTTGGATTATTAACTTCTAGTCTTTTTGTATGTTTACATGAATAGTATAACAAACTGTTAAAGACCACAACCTCTGTTGTCAAATTCTAGTTTCAAGTCCCAGTTCTGCCACGTACTACCTTCTTGGCCTTGGAAAATTATTTAAATTGTCTAAACCTCAATTTTCTTTTCCAAAAAATAGCTTTGTAACCCATTGGTGTGTTTTGAAGATTAAGTGAAATAGCATACATGAAATGCTTAGGATGGTACCTAGCACATATAGTGAGGACACAGTAAATATCGAGTAGTGGTTTTTCTAACAAAATAGATATTTATTTTTAACAAAATGGATTTTATACTGTGTGTGTGTGTTTTGTACCATGCTTTTTCTTTCTAATAATTTCTTTGTAATACTTTCAAAGTATTCTATCATATGATTGTATGGTAATTTATTTTACCATTCTACTGTGATTGGAAAGCTAGTGTGTTTCCAGTTTTTAACTATTATGAATAAAACTGCAATGAACGTTCTTTAGCTTAATCTCTACCATGTTCATGATTATATTCTTAGGATGAGTAGCTAAAAGAACTACTGGGTCACAAGGCACGAATATTTGGAGATTTTTGATTTGGAGATTCTTATCTGGAGTGCCAAACTGTCCCCCAGTTAAGCTGTACCAATTTATCCTCCCTCTGGCCTAGGATGAGAAGTCTCCTTTCTCACCCTCACATATATGTAGACAAATATGTATACGTGTACATGTACATATCCATTTAAATCTTGCCAATTCAGTAGGCCAAAAATCCCGCTTATTTCAATATGTAATTATTGCAGTATCAATTGAAGTCACGTTTCTCTGGGACATTTAATATTAATATTAGTGATTACATGGATGAGAAGTGCCCTTGTGTAGTATGCTAAGGAAACTGGTATTATCCTACAGAAAATAATATCAAAGGGGAAACTTTGTTACTCTCTTCAGGGATATATGGGTTCTATGTGAAAGAATTCTTTCCCATGTTGTTTGTGGTTTTACTAAAACAGAGGAGCTGGGCTTCAATTAAAATGGGAGAGCCTTCTCTTGAATACAAGGGCAGAGCAGCATCTTTCAAAATGATGAAACACTAGGAAGACTCCCAAGGGAGATCATAGGTCCCTGAAGCTCGTAAGACCAGCACAATCTCCTTTTTGTCTTGGGTGGCTCCAGATCCAGCCCCTTAGCTGGAAGAAAGGGGCACTCCACCTGATTTCTCTGATCCCTTCCAATTGGCGACGTGGAAGTTATTTCAGTGGGGTGTTGATTTTGTGATATTTTTGGAACTAGAGAGAAACAGTTTAATCCAACGCCTACAGCAGGTGACATTTTGGAACAGATGAATTAAGCTTCATTGAGAACCATCTCTCCCTTTACAAGTTCAGACACATGCAATGCAGTCCTGCCATCAACCGTCTTATTTGAAGCAGGTTAATAAACTAGGAATAATGACCACAGTCTTTTAAAAAGAAAACTTTCCGTATTTGTTCTTTTCATGCTTGGGTAGTGTTTTATGGAAAGGGGTATTTACTGTTAAAAAATATGTTTAATGACAGAGGACATAATGAAGAAATAAGTAAGTGCAAAAATGCAGGGTTTTTGTTACTGACCAGTCTACCCCAGCTCTTGCCCCTGGATTCTTTCACACAAAGAACACATTGTTATTGGAGCCATTACAGAGCTCCTCTGCTTTGCCAGGCTCTGCGGGGCTCGAGGGAAATGGCTATAGATTGCAGCAGAAAAGTCCATCAGACAGGTCACATGTGACCCCACTGTTTCTAGGAAAGAATGCACTAGAACACTTCAGCTGAATAGATAGATTTCCCAAATGTTTTAAATCAGTTTTGAGACAAAAAGAGGAAGATGCTAAGAAAGGGACTTGGCATATACACATTCGACCATGCAGTGCCCATTTCTCTGGAATGCAGACATTAGGGGCATTCATGTGGATGGGGGACCTTAAGGGGAAGAAAACCCCAGCCCCCCACAACAATTAAGCAGCAATTGAAGAAAAGCAGACAAGAAAAGATGGCCCTATGTTAGTGCAATAGCTCAGGGGCTTTTCATTTTGGGGCATAAAGACAGAACAGAGAACGTTGTTTTCTTTTTAAAGCCCTTTTAAAAATGGTAACTGCATCCTGCTCTCGTAGATGTATTACTTATGACATCCCAGTTTTCATCCGTTCATGATTTTACATTAGAGTTAAATCTCTGCAGCTTGAATCTCACGGCTGAGTTAGCCAGAGCCCATAAAATATTGAAACCTTTAGAGCAGCAGCCAGCCAGGTTGAGAGAAGTTCATGTCCAAAGCTGAGCTTTAGATTCTGAGACATCCCAATTGGAGTGTAGTACAGAAAAAAGCACTGATAAAATTTTCATAAAAATGAGCTAAGGATATTGCTAGCATGCTTCCCAGCATCTATATGAAAACTTAATCTGAGCTAATGGAAAGGATATGAAAGCCTTTCTCAATTCAAACACAGTCAACGCATGATTCATAAATTATTGTCAGAGAAGTGATTCAGCTCCCAGATTTATTCTCTTTTGGGTAGAAGCAACCAGAGGAAAACTGGGTCTTTTTGACCTTTAATGCCAGCAAATTTTACAGTAGAGCTGTCAATATAACCAAGTAAACTGGTCATTTCTCCAAACAGCAACAAAATACCTCATATACCCAGTGCGAGCTAATATTAACTTGGCCCACTAGGTTACTGACAGTACATTCAGAGCAGCAAATATCAAACATCCGAGCCTGTCTGGCTACACAGGACTGGATGGAATCTCTGTGTGGCCATGCCCATATCATCCTCGTGAGTTTGGGTGAAATGTGGCTTTCAGGTGTCCCCTCACCTGCATACCCTTTGGGTGGTGACAATGCACTCACATTACCCATAAAGAAGATATTATTATTATTATTATTATAATTAGCAGCTCAATTCTATAGATGGAAAAAAGGAGCTCAGGTTTGTGCATGGATAATAAAAGCAATACTGTTATGTGGAAATTATGGACATTGTTGAAATTATTGTGAAATAAGTTTAAGAAGGACAGTAAGATGGAAACAAACATTCCTGCAGCCTGGGAAGTCTGTTGACGTATCCTTTTAATTCTATATTTCTCCATCCATCAGATACGTCTGAGCCTCTGCAAAATGCTCAGCATTGTGGAGAATATAAAGATGAAAACACAAACCATATCTTTAATGAGTTAATAACCTTTTGGAATAGAGCCACAGAATTTCAAACTTGAAAAGGTTCTTCAAGATTCTTTAGCCCAGTCCTTCTCCGCTGTAGAATTTAATCTTTTCTACAACATTCCCATTGAGTGGTCAACCAACCTAGATTGCACGTGCTCAGCGAGAATCCCCGCCCTCAGGTAACAGTGTCTTGCTCTTCGCCAATCACTAGGATCAATTTTGATTCCTTGTCTCCCAAACCCTCAGGATCACCACGTGCTGCAAGTTCTTTCTGCCAATGTTTCTCAAAACAGTTCCGGCCCCTCTGCTGTGTTGCCACAGCCTCTGTTCAGGCTTAATTCTCTCTCTCCACGCCTGTTTCAAATACCCTCCACCAAGTTTCCCTGCCTATAATCTCGTCTTCCTCCAATTTACCCTACATCATGTCACCATAGTTTCTAAGACAGATCTGATCATGTCACCCATGTGTTTTTAAAAGCCTTTCAAGGCTCCTCATTTATTACAGAATTAATTCCAAACTGGTTAGCATGCTATACAAAAGGCCCTCACACCACGACTCTGACCGACCTTTTCCAGGCTCACCTCCATGCAACTACGCTCTAGTCTACAGTAGTAGTTCCAGCCGCTGGTTGCATGTTAGACCCACCTGTAGGCGGAGCTGGTAGCAAATACCAAACCTGGGCCTAACCTGAGATCAACAGAGAGTTTTCAGGCACAGGACACAGACGTGAGTGTGTTTTTTGAAAGTTCCCCAGATGACTCTGATATCCAGCCACGGTTGGAATTGCCGCTCTAAGAGTACTGGGCCACTTCCACTTCTTTTAACGCCCTTGAGCTCTCATGCCTCTGTGCCTTTGTTCATGCTGCTACCATCCCCAGTCACCTCATCTCAGTCTGGAACAAAGGCAGACATCTGTATTTAGAGTGATGCTTTCAGAGTGCTCAGGATGTGGAGAGGATGTTAAGGAACTCAAGAGGTTTACCAGAAGAGACACATTGGGGGAAACATTTACTGAGCATCACACCGTATTCTGGGGACTCTTTATGGGCTGGGGATATAGTGAAAATATTTGGACCATAGAATGTAAGCTCTGTGAGAGTAGGAATCTTACCTGTCTTGTCCCATGTTGTAACTCCAGCCCACAGAACAGTCCCCAGGATATAGTAAGTGCTCAGTAAGTATCTGCTAAAAGAATGAACGTAAATTTGAGGTGCCTCTGAGATATCCATGCAATACTGTCTCCAAATTTTTGGCTATTCCATTAGCTCAGTCAAGTACTTCAGTTGACTGAGATATTTTTTGAATTCTGAATCTCAAAGTATGAGAGTTCTTTTAGGTTTCTGTTACTTGCAAACATATGTATTAACCACCAGAACAGAGGTTGTACATATTTTTATATATGTGAGTACGATGTGTGAAGGTGCCCACATTGCTCCCAGATCCACCTGTTATTTATGAGTGCATTCTGTGTGCCCAAAGTTATGTAAAGTATTAGTAAAGGTGAGAATGTGAGAGTAGTGTCAGCTTTAGTCAAGTACAATTTAATTCTTGAGGCAGAAAGCTACAGCCACATGTGATCTTAGAATTCTGTCCCTCCTTGGCCATTGTTGAGCCCTGTAGTGGTTCTGTGTGAGATTCTGCTCAAAAGAAGCCTGATGATCTTATATTCCAGGGTTTCTTTAGAGATATTTGTGCAATTGGAGTCAAGTTTATAGCAGTTGTTATATGTATCTTCAAATTTAAGACCTATAGAGGAATAGTCTAAGACAGGAAGAAAATATAAGTAATTAGGTCAACTTGAAGTCTCCCTTGCTGCATCCCCTGCAGCAGGTGATGGAGGATAGCATGTGCCAACCACCTCCCTCCATGCCAGCCCCTTCCCGAAGCCTCTCACAGCACGCCCAGGGGGCGTCAAGGGTGGGAAGGGCTCGGGGGCAATTGCCAGCTTCAGGGATAGTAGCCAAGCTATAGCAGTAAAGCCAGGACATCGTGTAAGTCACCTCTGATATTCAGAGCTGTTTCTCTCCTTAAGGGATTGTCTTACATGCCAAGATGTAGAGGATACATACCGTAGAAGCCGAGGGATGTGGACTGAGAACAAGTGTGTTATTTAAATCACACCTAGGGGAAGCAAGACGGTTCTTCTAATGAGCTTTTCAAAATCACTGTGATCACAAGGCTGGGATCAGAAAAATAGGATGAGGTATCCTTGTATACCTGTGTATGGAACGTTTCAAAACACTTACTGTAATTGTGCAACATCAATAGAGCTGCTATTTCAAGAGCTGCTAGAGATAAAATTCTACCGTGTGGTTAAATGTTGGTCTTTGTGCTCGAAGATTAAAGAGAATGCTCTTTCGTTTATGACCCTTTTCCATACAGGGCACATAATTTTATTAGCAGCATTACCAAACTCCGTGAAAGATGTACTTTATTCAGGTTGATTTTTTTAAAAAACCTGAAATCAGCTTCTCAACTGACAAAATAAATATCTAAGTAAAAGCCTTGGGAAGCAGGGATGTTTCCTGGCTAACAGTTTCCTTACACTGTAGCAGCATCCGAGGCTATTTGATCTCAGGGTGTCTGTCACCTATAGACTCAGATTTTACGAGTGCTGACCTCATTTGCTTCCTTTGTTTTTAATTGCCCAAGCAGTAGTGGAAAAGGAGGCGAAGAATACCATTACCGCTCGCCCAGTTAACATACATAAATGGCACTGTTATACGGGGAGGCTGTGGTAAGTCATGTGACAGAGAGCGAAGGCGGCCCAGCGTGCAAAGGGAGCAATTTTCTGCCCTGCGAACAGCACTTCAGGTGCTGTCGTTCATCTTTCTGTGATTCACTCTGTCAAAATCCGCCCAGAGCAGAGGTGTTCAGGGACCCAAGAGGCCATAAGTGTCCAGCTGAAAAACCTGGGAGATATCCCCAGGCCCTAGGAGTTCACTTTTTCAGTTGCACTGATTTCCTTCAGAATGCTCCTTCAGGGAATTTCTGCCTTCCATTGCTTTACTTTCCCATTTCCTTTCTTGTCATCTTTAAAAATCCATTAAAGATCACGCAGGCAGTTTCTGCAGGCTCAAATTTCTGAGAGTTTCTGTCGCTTAATAAAATGCACCCTTTCAGGAGGCTGTGGTCTCCTTTGTCCTATTACGGTCTGGATGCTATTAAGACTTTTAATTAGAGGTAGAGATCATAGATCAAGAAAGCCAAAGATGGCTGAAATTCTCAGGAAAAGCACCATTTCCCCATCCGGGGATCTAAAATGGCTACTTGGCTTACAGGTCCAGGATAGAAATACTATCTCGGGATTAGTAAAACAGGAAGCAAAATTAAAAGGTGCTCCCCATCCCCCATTTTCCCCCTAATTATTTGTTTTAAGCGCCTCCAATTGCCAAGGTTAAGTGTTTATTGTCAACACCCACTGAAGGCTGCTTTAGAAAAAGAAATTTGGCTTTTAATTTGTTTACAAATCCAATTTCCAAGTGTCCTCCTTACCCAGCAAAGCACAGAGAGCTTCTGAAATCTTGCCCATATTTTCTTTCCTCCCACTGAGTCTTCTGTCTACAGCCTCCCACACAATTCCTTCGTTGTATAATATGCATTCGGCCTTCTCCACAATACAGGAAGATTATATTCAAATGCCACCTCGCCGATCACATCATATTAATTCAGATTTGTCTATCATTTTGTGTGGTTGCTGCTTTGCCTTAGGTATTATAATAACAATACCTCACCTGTCATATCCCACTATCACTGTCTCACCTAGAAAATTGCTCTAATACTGCCGCGGATCTCACAGACATTTTTTATTTTTTTAATTTTTTTGCGCAAGCCTACCTATTATGGCATAATAATTGAACTTTTATTGGAAACCTCCACATATATTTTTATTATCTATGTTTTCTAGTCCAGCAATTGTTACATGTTGATTCTACAGCAGCTTGGATCATTCAAAGCCAGTCTTTTTTGCTCATCTGTAAAACATCTTGTTCCCTTTTCAAACTACTGCCAATCTCTATTTGGGGAGCTTTACTAAGTAATATTTCCAAGTAGATGAGCAGCTATTCAAAGTGTTATTTATTTGGGGATTTTAATATTAGGCAATATTATATGGCTCTATGAAAAAATGTCTGAAAGTCTTGGGTTGAAAATCTGAGCTTAATATTTCATTTCTTGCAACAAAAATTTAAATGTACCTGTTCAAAAACAAAATACAATTTCTTGGAAGCATGTTTTTCAGAGAAATACATAGTGTGGCAAATGCCACAAAGTTTTTTTCTTTTTTCAAAATAATATAGACAGATTTTTGCATTAATGCATTTTTTTTTTTTTCTTTAACTTGTGAAAGCTGCTTAAGTAATTTTCAAGTATTGACAGCAATAGGTAATTTGGTCTCAGGGCTTATGAGAACTCTGGCTGCTTTAACATGGCATACTGAATTAGAAGAATACTACCTTTTAAGTGCTATATAATGAAAACAAATGGTATTACTGCCTTGTAATGTATGCCGCGTTCCAGAGAGAAGAGTAAGTTACTGAGAACAAATACCATCTCATTGGCTAAAAAGCCGTCAAGATGTCTTTTCGCGTAATTAAACTGGACATGTTTTAGAAAAATGAAATGACAAAGATACACTGTTAAGCTGCAAATAGTATTCAATGGCATTATCAATTGCAGAGACTCCAAGGTTTGCATATTAATTGAGGGAAGGTGCTAATTTGAGTGCTTTAAGCTCCATTCACAAGCCTGTTTACATGCTTTGTTCCACCTGGACCTGTTTGGAGGTTTGTCAAAAACCTAACAAGCAGAAAAATATTGCATTTGAAAACACACATGCATGTTTAATTAAGCCAGGGCCACTGAACATTCCTCAATATATTTAGCTGGTGAGGGTTAAGCGCCGTCAGAACATCAGGCATTATCACCTTTTGAAGTACTGCCGAATCTTTAATATTTAAAGCACAAAGCAGACTGTAATAAAAAATTCTAGCAGACCCTAGAAGATTAAAGACGCTTTATAAATGTGACAGTTTGTAAATGGAACACAGGTATTAAAGGGTCCCCCCGATATTTCACAGCATATTTTTCAGGTATTTGCTAAATTATGAATACAATTAAATTGCTGTAATTATTCTCCAGGACTGGACAGCAAATTTAAATGCCTACAAAATTTGCAATTGGCTGCAGAATAGGGATTTACAGCATACTGGCCTGAGTGGGCGAGGTAAATCTTCCTACCAGGTATCAACCAAAGCTCTTTTAACTCCAATGAGAACCCCACTCACCCCATCTGACGTGGGTCCTTTAGGAGTCTGAAGCCAATGACTGTCCTGGGTAAGTGCCCAACTGCAAACAGATGTGTCGGGAAAGAATTAACTAGGGCTGTGATACCCAGAGGCGTGTGTCTTAGGAGCCACATTTGCAATCACCATTAAACAAAAGAGCTCTGCAGTTTGTGCATCTCTGGCACACCGATCTGATCAAACATGAGCAGTGCCTGGCATAGAGTAAGCTCTAAGCAAATATTTGTGAAACGAATGAATGAATGAGTGAGTAATAATATAAAAGAATGTGCTTATTATAGTACATTCATATTTTCATAGAACGAATTTTCCTGGAAACTAAACTTAGCTTGAGTTAGTCAAATCCATGAGAAAGTAGAGAGAAGAGTGGTATGTTTTGCACTCGGAGCAAGAGCATGTATTGTTACGGAAACCAACGTGGGTTCCCTCCTGGCGAGTTAAATCAGACTCTCCCCCACAAGTAGTTGTCTCACAAAGTATGGTATATTTGCAGCAAATAAGAGACCATGTGGAATCATTTCCAAAGTCATAGCTCCCTGAACAAAGAGAAGCAGGGACCTTTTATTTCAGATCCAGAATGAATATTCAAAAGGGAGAGGTGGGTATTCGTTGGTGCAGACTCAGGTGGAAAACATGCTTCCACGTATGCTGCAGGTGATGGTAATAAGGCCTAAGCTCCTCCTGGACAGACCTTAGCATTAAAAGTAAGGCAAAGGTCAAAGGCGTAGCTCTTGTGGTGAGGCTTGGGCTGGTTCTGGGTGGTTGGTGATTGCATCTCCTTAACAGAACGAGAGGAAAAAGAACAATTTGGAGAAACAGTTAAATGCTCCCAAACGCACCCTTGAGTTCCCGGGGCAATTAGTCGGTGACGGTATCCCCGTGTTTTTCAGCGGTCAAATGCTTCTTCGGAGGTGGGACAGTGTGGGCCTCGCTAGAACAGGCATTGCTCTGCTGCCAATCACCTATGGGAGCTTGGCCAACTCACTGAACCTCAGTCAACATCAGCTTCCACATGTGCAAAATGGGGATAATAATCCCTTTTTGTAAGAATTAAACAAGACGATGAATAACAAGCCCTTCACTTTGTGCAGAAACGTAGGTATTGCTTAGTAAGTAAAAACCTTTCACTGAGAAAGACACACAGGCTAGTAGTTAACAGCAGAGATGCTGGCCCAGCCTGCCTGGTTTGCCTCCTGGCTCGGCTGCTGCACCAGCTGATCTTGAGCAGGTTATCTGGCCTGCCTGTGCCTCAGTTTTCCTATCTATAAAAGGAAGATAATAAATGAACCTATTCTATAGGGTTTTTTTGAAGATTGAAAGAGTTAACATTTGTAAAGTGGTTGGAACTGGGCATGGCACTTAGGAAGCCAATAAGGTTTGGTGAAATAAAGTAAAAGAAGCATGAACTATCTGCCTGCCACAGGAGAGTTTTCTGAAAAAGGGTGTTGAAACTGCTGCAACTCTTTGTGAGGCGAATGAGCTGCACTTAAGGAAGGACCCAAGAGAAGTCTCTGTCATCACTTTTGCAAACTCTGAGGGATCTGTGATATAATGCAAAGAACTGTGGGGCTGAGCTTCTGGCTCAGGCCTCAGGGCTCAGGATGGGTTCTCCCAAATCCCGAAAAATAATGCAGCTACTGGGAAACTCTTTTCAGTGTGGAGAAAGATGGGGACTTCTCAGCCATCTACCTCAGCAGGAGAAGCTGGTGTCACCTCTCGACTGCCCTGCAGGGACCCTGGGGCTCTTCCCAGTGCCTGCTTAGTTGATGGATGGAACCAGCTCTCGCTTGTCGAGAAGCTACTTGTTGCAAGTGCTCTACAAACAGCTGGTGGAGGCTGGGAAAAGGGCAGGGAAATGCTATAGCAACCTGGAAAAATGGCAACCATATTATAAAATAGAGCAACAACTGGCATACTCTGTCTCCTTGCCGGCAGTAACTTGGAAAATAGGAAAGGTCTTTGTGGACCTGATAAATTGATTTCTAGGCAGAAAGTTGACAGTGCGAGTGGGGTTTTTGGTTTCTCTTGGAGGCCTGTGATCAAATAAGGCAAGAGAGAGAGGGAAGGGACTGTATGGTTTGTAAGCACAATTAAAAGGGAATATGAAGGAGACTGGACCTGCTGGGTTGGAAAATAAAACTTTTTCCTATTCCTAGTCTCCCCAATCCTTAAAAGGTTCTAAAGAAGAAGAGGCCTGAGGCCGAAAATCAAATCAAAGGTGTGGCTGTAAAACTCCTTTTAAGACCTCTGAATCATTTAAACCAGTGCCCAGTGTGCCCCTCAGTTAGACAAAAGAGTCTCTGAGAATTTTAAGGGCGTGGCCTCACAGAAGCTTAATCCAAAATAGCTATGAAAAAAATTTAAAGAAACAGGCATGTCTAGAAAAGATCTGCATGTGTGGCATTTTAGACTATGATCTAATACAAAAAAAGTCCACAAAGTTTTCAAATAAATTGTGCCATCCAAAAGGCCGTCAGCTTGGACTAAAAGGGACTGAGATTGCTTAAACTGCAAAAACGCCTCTGCGTCCCCAACTTTCTACAGGTAGGAAGCAGGTTGAGAAATCTACATAGCTGTAAACATGGGCCATTTCTCATGGAAAAGGAAGAATCTCTCAAAAAGAGTAACCAAGAGCTAAGAATGGAGAACAATTTCTCCACGGAGAACCATGGATGGAGAGCTACTCCCAGGAAGCCGAACCAGGACTCAATCAAGGAATATACCTGCCCCTGAGTACATGACCTGGGCAACACGTGCCTGGCTGGAGTTTAGAATTTCTATGGATATGTGACCACTCTGTGTCTCTTATTCTTTCCTTTTACAAATAGTAGTAATTAGTACAGATATCCTATCACTGTGATACTGTCGTATGTTGGGTGAGGCAAACAACTCGTCCTTTTAGTTCATAGGTCTCCAGATTCAAAGGAGCTGCATCCAAGAAGACGAGATTGTAGATCGCAAGATGCTGGACTCACAGCCTAATGGCATGATTAGATGAGACTTTTGGGGGTTTTCAGAGGGAGTGTGTTTTGTATGTGGAAGGGACATGAAATTGTTAGGACTTCAGAAAAGATTGTGATTGATTATTAAGTAACGGCCTCTAATTTGTTCATGCTTCTCTTTATCAAAACCCTTGGGTAACCCCTCACACTGCCTCTGGGTTTCATTGTGTGACTTGCTTTGGCCAATGATAAAATAGTTAATATCATACAAGCAGTCTTGACAACTGCTCGTGCACTGGGGCTTTATCCCTCTTGCTGCTCTTGGATCTCTGCTGCCATATGAAGAATTCTTGGCTGGCCTGCTGGATGATGTGAGAGACCCTGTTGCCTCTGTTATCCCAGTTGACAATTTGCCAACTTCTGAACTTTGAGTGAGGCTATTCTAGGTCATCCAGCCTCCAGCTCATCCCCTCTCAACCTCCCCCCAGTCACAGACATGTGAGAAAACCTAGCAGAAGCTGGTGCAAAAAGAATTGCCAAAGGGCTGGCCTGGTGGCATAGTGGTTAAGTTCACACGCTCTGCTTTGACGGCCTAGGGTCCGCCAGTTTGGATCCTGGATGTGGACCTATACACCGCTCATCAAGCCATGCTGTGGCAGCGTCCCACATAGAGGAACTAGAAGGACTTACAGCTAGGATATACAACTATGCACTGGGGCTTTGGAGAGGAAACAGAAGAAAGAGGAAGATTGGCAACAGATGTTAGCTCAGGGCCAAATTAAAAAAAAAAAACCCGCCAGACTGACCTACAGAACCCTAAGTCCATAGTTGTTTGTTTTAAGCCACTACATTTTGAAGCGGTTTGTTATGCAGCAATGGCAAACATACACCAAGTGGATTTTGACAAGGCATATCTAAGGCTAAATAAAATATTGAATGAGTAGCATAGTTCATTCTGAAGAACTGTGAAGGCCTCTGCAGGAACTTATACTAATTTAGGTGGAATTTGCTGACCATCATTGAGCATAACACAAGATAATAAACTTCCTTTTTCTGTTGCCACTTCCAGGGCTTAAAAACTACTGCTAGGACAGCAATGAAATCATCGTAGCACTGGTCAAGGATTCATTCCCCCATTTATGGATTGATTTATTAATTCTAATTCAAAATGAATTCATTAACTCATTTATCATTTATTAATTCAATTTATTAATAATTAATAAAAATATTTTGTTTCCTTTTGTGCTATGTCCTGAGCACACAATAGTGTAAAGACAAACACAGTTTCCAGGAAACTGCCTTGGAGGAGTACACACAGAGGTGAGAGGAATGACAAACTTGCTAGGTAATGCAGGCCATGTGGTTTTACAGGCAACAACATTTGACAATAGCCAATGGGGGGGGGCAGCTCTGGAGAGAGAGAATGAGTTTCTGAGAAGTGGGTAATATTTAGTGTGGGAAAATAATTTAAAGATTAAAAATAAATGTTACCTTATTAATACCACAAGTGGTAAAGCAAGTCAGATCAGAGAGAGGGAGATAAAAGTTGATTATGTTGACTAAATGGGAACCATACAGTAAATACTTTTTGATAATCTATTCTTTTCAATAAATAATATATTTTCCTATGTGATTAAATGTTACTATGAAACGGGATTTTTAATTGATATATTATGTCCGTAATATAAATGTGCTATATTTCACAAATCCCTTATTGTTAGACATTTTTTCAAAAATTTTTGATATTATAAGTAATATTAAGACAAAGATCTTTTTTTATTTATAATTTTTTTAAATTTAACTGAAGCTATATTAGCATAAACACTTTATACAAGATCCTTTTTCTCATTATTTTCTTAGAGTTTTCTGGATTTATGCTCTTTTAAAAATCATTGAATGTCTATTACAAAATTGTCCTTCAAAAAAATTGTATCAATTTATACTTTCAACATCATTTTCTATTTATATTATATTAGTGGCCTAGTTCCTTAAGTGAAATTCATTTAGTTACTTTCTTCATAAAAACATTGCCATGTTCTGCTGAAAAGAGTTTACTACGTAAAACAAATGCTGTCAATTGAGTCTCAAAAGAATTCATTTCAATGAAAACCTAATATGTACCTGCTATGTGCCAGACATTGATACAATTATTATATCATAGTTAAACAGGAGTAGGGAAATGCAGAAAGTGACAGAAGTGACCAAGATTACACAGAACATATACCTCAGGGATACTTCCTGAGGAAAGTAATAATAGTATTGGAAAAGTTTTTGAATCAAGAGCCAGGAGTCATCTTAGTTTGACTCTTAGTTCTGCCAGTGGTCATTGTAATTGTCAATAATAAGTAACACTTATTGGTGTTACTACAATATGCCAAATAATATGTTAACTCTTTTAAGATGTACTGTCTCATTTAAATTTTACAGCTATCCTAAGTACCACTATTATTCCAGTTTTATAAATGAGAAGGTTGACATTCCAAAAAGGAATGTTAATTGCTCTAGGTCTCAGAGGTAATAAGTTGCAGGGTCCCCATTAAAATCCAGTTCTGTGTGACTCAGCCACGGCGTTTGTCTACTCGCCACACTGCTAACTGACTGACTTTGGGCAAATCACTTACTCTTTTCAGGGGCCAGTTTACTCACACCTCAAACAAGGAATTCAAACTAATTTACCTCTAAATTCCTTACATTTCTAACATTTTATGATTTAAACATTCCGTCTTACCCATAGTATCTACTTAGTAAATATAGCTTGAAAAATCCTGACCAAACACTGCAGTAGGTTTGGAACCCTCCCTTCAGATAGAAACTTTCCAACTATAAATCCCTATCGTCTTTTCAGTATAAGGTAACTGTGTTTTGACTTTCAGATCTCAGATCCAGTATTCTCCACACCTTATTTCCGATTTCTACCTCTCTGCTTTTAAAAGAAAAAAAAGGAAAAAGAAAATATATCTTTTGAGGAGAGAAGAAGATACTTAAAAATGCACTACTTCCAATTCTACCACAGCAGGTGTTGTAAACTTACATATCGACTGGGAAATCTCTTTTAAAAATAAATGCATGAAGTGGCCCAGATGTAAAAGAACTCTGTCTTGCTAAGTTGGTTATATTGCCATCATGGATGATGCCTACCTAGCTCCATTGTTTTATAAAGTACCATGTAGAGAACTTCTAGGTAACATGGCAAATCAATCACACACACTTGTCTCCTTTCTATCCCAAAACTCAATAAAATGACAACAAAAGTAGATATAAACCATAAGGGCAAAGAGAATGGAAAAGGAAATATGAAAGGATGAGACATTTCAACACATTTTTGTAACCATGAAAATTGATGTAAAAGTGGTAACTGCCTTGGCAGAGTAGAGGAAGCTACAGGCTACAGCGTACACAGAGGGAGAGAACTATGAGAAGTAAGCTGATTCACTTTGCAGAACTCTGGGAAGACTGAGACTTGGAGGCTGCTGGTATCACAAATGTGTGTGTGTGTGTGTGTGTGTGTGTGTGTGTGTGTATAGTGTGGGAAGTGGGGGCAAGGTGTTTGACAAGTGGCACTGGCATAGGGGCAACTGATTGAAATTCCTTAAACAGCAATACTGATCCCCTAGTTTCTCTCCCCACCTAGCCAGACAACTTCCTTCTATGCAGAAGATCAAAGGGATATTTTCTAGATAAATTGTACCAGAGAAACTCTGAGTTTGGAGACAAAAGCAAACAAACAAAAAATAGTAAAGGGTAGAGGCAAAGTACAGGTCTAAAAAGTTTGGGGGTGAGTGTTTCTCTTCTGGCTCTTGCTCATTACTTGTCTCACTGAGAACAGCTAGGAAAGCTATATAAACATTTTTAAAAGATCTATTTGAAGATATGATAGAGCTCACAAGACAATCAAGATTTAAGGGACCATGATCTCTGACAGAAGAAATGTGCAGAGTGGTTAGACTAACATGCAGTGTTGATATCCTCTTCAATTTATAAAGGACAACCAGGAAGCTGTGGTTTTATAAGGCTGAAGAGACAAAATTTAAGTTTGGAGTCTGCCAAGATATGGGATTTTATATAACTCTCAAGGCCCCTCAAGGGCTATATCCTAAGAGTAAGGGCAAACTTGAAACAGATCAGTCTCTTAAAGACTGCAACTTAGCTTCAAATACTTGACCATATTAAAAAGTTTTTTTCCAAGCCAAATTGTCTGCCAGAAGCAAATGTAAATAATTCTGGAAGAAAATAGCATTATCAAGAGCCTGAAATTTTTTCTCTGTTTCAAACACAATGTCTGGGATTAATTTCTTTTAAAAAAAGGCATATCAGAAAACAAAAACAAATGACCAAAAACAGGAGGGAAGAAAAATAGAAAATAAAGACATCCACAAGAAATCCAGATATTGGAGTTACTAGTCAGAGACTCTGAAATGACTATGATTAATATGTTGTAGAAAAGAAAAACGTTAAAAACTCAGCAGACAAATGGAATTTATAAAAATAAATTAAATGAATATTTTATATCTGAATAATACAAAAACTAAAGGAAGATAGCAATATATGGGTTTAAGAGATGAGAAAACAGAGTCGAAGAAAGGATTAATGAACTGGAAGATGGTTAAAAAACATATGGAGAAAATAAGGATGATAATTACAGGAAAAGACGTAAAGAAGTAATAGGAGTAGTCAAAAGATATATCAATTGTGTAACTGTAGTCTCAGTAGAAGAGAGATACTATAGAACAGAAGCAATATTAAAAGAAATAATTGCCAGAATTTTATAGAATTGCTGAAAGATATCAAGCCACAGATTCAAGAATCTCTATAAACCCCAACATGATACATAGCGAGAACCACACCTAGACACATCATAGTAAAAATTGCTGAAAATAACAAAACAGAAAACACACCACACAAACACGCAAAGATAAAATCCAAAGAGAAAGACTCATTAACATCAAAGGAGTAACAATAAGGCTTACAATTGACATCTTAACAGGAATATGGAAGCTAGAAGACAATAGGACATCTTTGATATATTGAAAGAAAATAACCGTGTACCTAGAATTCTGTACCTAGCAAAATGTATTTCAAAACTGAAGGCAAAATAAATATATATTCAGACAAACAAAAGTAGAGATAATTCATCATCAGGAGATCTGTATTAAAAGAAATTCTGATAGAATTCTTTTGGTAAAAGGAAATATGTAATACTACAGAGAAGCCAGAAAACGCAGAAAGGAATGGGAAGTATAAACAATGAGGAGGCTAAGTGAATATTTGCTCTATAAAAATATTAAATAATGTCTTTTGAGTTTTGAAATATGTTTGCTATTTAAAATATTGAAATAGATGGGAATAAGGGAAAACAAAAGGCAGGAGGAAATAAATTAAACTAACTGAAAAGTGTCTGTTGTAATATCAGGGTAACCACTAAATGAATAATAAAAGAATCTATAGCTAGCAAGATTATAAGGGGGTTTAAATAAATAATGAAAATACTTTAATCAAAAAGAAGATAAGAAAAGAGAAATAAGGAACATAGAACAAGGCAGGTCAAATAGAAGACAAAAATAAGATAGATTTAAAAACAAGTGTATCTGTAATTAAATGAAGTGTACAAAGATAAAATACTCAAAGAACAATGATTGCCTAGATAAAAAAAATTATGTGCAACTGACAAGAAACTTATTGAATCGAAGAATAGAGAAAGATTAAAAGTAAAAGGACAGAAAAAGATGCAGACACTGACTGAAGAAAAGGTGCTGTGGTTATACTGATATTAAACAAAGTATACTTGAAGGCAGGATTCATTACTGGCGATAGAATAGAACATTTCCTAGGTAATGTATTGGGTTTATCTACCAGAAATATATAATTATAGACTAGTATGATACTAATAATACTGCATCAAAATATATAAAGCAAAATCGATTGAACTAAAGGGATATATAAACATTGATAATCATAGTGGGAGAGTCTAACACACTTATTTCGAGATCCATTAGAACAGCAGATAGAATATCAGTAAAGACATAAAAGACCTGAACTCAACAACTTTGATTGACATATATAGAAAATTATACCCGTAACTGAGAATTACATGTTCTTTTCAAGTAGACATATGACATTTACTAAAATTTACCATTTTCT
Organism: Equus quagga; assembly: GCF_021613505.1. Taxonomy (NCBI): domain Eukaryota; kingdom Metazoa; phylum Chordata; class Mammalia; order Perissodactyla; family Equidae; genus Equus; species Equus quagga. Next base: position 25,441,240 of record NC_060284.1, on the reverse strand, counting down.
ATGCCGAAAAGCAAGTTTCATGAACTTCAAAGGATTAATATCATTTAGAGTAAATTTTCTCATCTTGGTAGAGTTAACTAGAAATCAGCAACAAATCCCCCAAAGTTTGGAAATTAAGGAAAATACGTTTTAATAACCCAAGGAACTAACCCCAAAAAATCACAATTAGCGAAAAATATTAAATGAATGATAAAATTATAATATATCAAACAGCATGGGATATAGGTCAAGCCATGTCTAAGTGAAAACATATAATTTAAGTATTCATCTCAAGAAATTAGAAAAGAACAGAAAATTAAACTCAAAGAAAGTAGGAAGAATGAAATAATAAAAATAAAAACAGATAATTAAAAAGAAAAGAAATATTCAATAGAGAGAATTCATGAGACTAAAAGTTTGTTCTTCAAAAAGACTATAAAATTATAAGCAACTAGAAAAACAGTTCAAGAAAATAAGAAAGAAGGCATAGATTGTCAACAACAGGGATAAAAAAAGATAACAGGGGCCAGCTCCAGTGGCCTAATGGTTAAGCTCAGTGTGTTCCGCTTCAGTGGCCCAAGTTTGGTTCCCAGGCATAAGCCTACATCACTCATCAGTAGCCATGTTGTGTGGTGGCTCACATACAAAAAGAGGAAGATTGGCAACAGATGTTAGCTCAGGCTGAATCTTGCTTGCTGAAAAAAAAAGAGAGAGAGAGAGAAAGCTAACACCACAAATTCTGCAGATATTATAAAGATGATAAAAGAATATTTGGACAACTTCAAGGCAATACATTTGAAAATGTAAATGAAAGGAATGAAATTTTTGAAAAACACAATTTATCAAAACACCCACAAGGAGAAACATAAAATCTAAATAGCCCTATATACATTTAAGAAATTGAATTTATCATTTAAAACCATCACACAAAGAAAATTCAAAGCCCAGATGGTTTTACTTGTGATTTTTCCCAAATATTTAAGGGATAAAAATATATCAGTCTTACACAAAATCTTTCAGAGAACAGAAAAGGAAAGAATACTTTCCACCTCATTTTACTAGGCTAGAATAATCCTAAAAACAAAATCTGACAAAGATACTAGAAGAAAGCAAAATTATAGAACAATATCTCTTATCAACATAGAAGCAAAAATTCCAAACTAATTGTTATTAAATAAAATCCAGCCATATATGAAAAGGTGATGTATCATAATCAAGTGGAATTTATTCCAAGAATGAAAGATTGAATTAACATTAAGAAATTTAACGAATATATTCACCACATTAACTGACTAAGGAAGAAAAACTATATGGTTATCTCAACAAATGCAGGAAAAGCACTTGGCAAAGTCAGCAGCTATTTTGGTAAAAATGCTCAGCAGACAAGGTCTATATACAAAAATCAACTGTATTTCTACATACAAGCAATAAAATATTAGAAAATGAAAATGTAAAAATACTTTTACAATAGTACACAAATATAAATAAAACACCAATAAAAAGCCTAACAAAAGATCTGCACAATGTCTGTAAAGAAAAATACATGTTGCTGAGAGAAATTAAAGAAGATCTTTAAAAAAGACAAGAGGGATGTACCATCATGGGTTGGAATATTCAAGAACGCAAAATGTCAAGTCTCCCCTAAATTGACCAATAAAATTCAGTGAAATCCCACCCAATATTTCTGTAGTTCTTTTTCTACACCTTGAAAAACTAATTCTAAAATTTATATGGAAATGCAAAGGATAAAGAATCATCAAGATCAGAGGTCAGCAAACTCTTTTTGTGAAGGGTCAGTTATCAATTCTCTTAGGCTTTGTGGGCAGGACTGTCCCTATTGCAGCGACTCAACCCTGCCATTGTAGCCAGAGAGCAGTCACGAACAACGTGGAAATGAGAGGGAATGGCTGTTTTCCAACAAAGTTTTATTTACAAGATCAGTTGTTGGTCCCGTTGGCCATAGTTTGCCAATTCCTGGTCCAAATACTCTTGAAAAAGTAGAAGAAAGTTGGCTGACTTAAACTACAGGTTATTAAGACATGAAAATTACAGTATGTTGACTGTGTGGTCTTGATATAAAATAGACCAATGGGATAAAAGTCCACAAACCAACCCACACAAATATGGACTCCTGGTTTACGAGAAAGGTAGCATTGCAGGGCCCATAGACAGCCTTTTTCACTTAATTAATCCAATCCAAATGAGTGAAATGTTTTTAAATGTTGCTTCCAAGTCTAATTGGCCTATGATAACGTACGAAGAATGAAAAGCCCACAGTGGCTGTGTGACTGAAGGTCTGGTTTCTGTGGTTTGCCTGCAGTAAGCAGGAGAGCCTGAAAATGATTAGCCTTAATCCCCCAAGGGAAGCATCAGTATAGCTCTTCTGAGCAGCCAAATCACTTAGGGTTAAACAGCAGCAACATTTTGTGGTAAGTAATACGATTTTTCGTGTGCATGTGATATGAAAGACTTGCCTGCCTTATATGTACATGTTTGAGTGTTAAGGACTCTGTTCAAGTCATTTGTGTGTTGCCTGGCATACAGATGATGTATTAGTTAGGACGTTGGTTCAGCCATTGTAGCAGTCGAAATTAAAAATGACTTAAACAAAGTACAACACTCATTTCTCCCACGTAAAATTCTAAGCTGAGACATGCTCCAAGGGTTGGATAGTTCTGTGAAGGCTTCTAGATATCAGGTTCCTTCTGTCTGGTCGCTCTGTGGTTCTCTGGGGCATGTGTCTCAAATATAATGTGCATCTGGGGCTCCTGTTCAAGCACAGATTGAGATTCAGCACCTCTGGGGATGGGACTCAAGCTGACACATTTCTAAGGAGCTCTCCAGTGATGCCACTGTGCTGCTTTAGAGACCACACTGAGAGTATCAAGATCCACACATCAAAACTACACTTCTGAATGCCCTCCACCTGGAAATTATATTAGTTTACTACGGCTGCTATTACAAATAACCACAAACTTTGTGGCTTAAAACAACAGGAATTTATTCTCTCATAATTCTGGAGGCCGTAAGTCCAAAATGACTATCACTAGGCTGGAATCCAGGTGTCAGCAGGTCCACATTCCCTCCCTCCAGAGGTTCTAAGGGAGAATCCATTCCTTGACTCTTCCAGCATCTGCTGGCTACTTGTATTCTGTGGCACAGAAGGAGCCAGCTCTGCTGACACCTTGATTTAAGACCCTTAAGGCTTATTTCAGACTTCTGACCTCCAGAACGCTAAGAGAATAAATTTGTGCTGCTTTAAGCCATTGAGTTTGTGGTAACTTGTTACAGCAGCAATAGGAAACTAATACAGCAGTAAACCCCAGCTACATGATTAGGATTTATGGACAGATAGACCTGGGCAGTAGCTGACATAGCACCTCAGGACAGAACCAACATAGGCGCCCACATCCATGCATACACTAGGGACGGGTCATAGCAGGCCTGTGGCGGCCCTGGCCTGTGGCTCACATCTGTTCAGCTGCAGATCTGAGTCTGAAAGCAATGTGGAGTCCAGTGTCAGCACTGCGCACTGGGTCCTGGGGGCAGTGGTGGAGTGTGAGTGGAGGGAGATGGAGGGGATAAGTCAAGTCCGGTGGCCATCATGGGGCGAGGGAGTCAGAGTGGTGTCAGACTAACGGAGAGAAAGATTTGAGAACTGTCAAAGCAGTTCTTGTCTCAGAGTTGGCCTGGTACCTGGGGTGGGTCTGGGCCCTGCAATGAGAATGTCAATAGATCTAAGAAAGACGACCTGCCATGTAAGACAGGTGCTGGCTGGCTGTTATAAGAGTTCAGGGAGGTTGTCGCAGCAAGTTTTAAAAAGTTAAGAGATACTGCTTTTCATAAATCTTGGGATTAGGATTTATAAGTGTTCTGTGAAGATCATTTTCCTTGACCTGAGGGAACTGTGGTTTTTGTCTTTGATTCTAAATTTGAAATTTAGAACATAACATTATGCCTAAAAGCTCTTCATAAAATATAGTAAAAGGGTGGCAATATGTTGACTTTCGCATGATAAGGCAATTATAAACTCCGGAAAGAAAGGCCTATGTTTGCTTTATATTCTCCCCAAGCCTGTGTGCCTAACATACAATAATAGCTCTCTCAACATCATCATCACCACCGTGTACTGAATGTTTATCATGTGCAAGTTTTGTACAAAGAATTTTTAATATGTTATTTTATTTGATCTGTACAAAAACCATAAGAGAAGATATTGTCTACATTTTGCACATGAAGATCCAGATTTAGATAAATTATTGATTTATCCAAATTACACAGCTACTAAATGGGTCTAGGTAACTCCAAAGGCCAACATTTTTAACTGTGAGAATACATTGCCTTAATTTTATTTTAACCATCTTAACCATTTCTAAGCGTACACTTCAGAATTAAGTACATTTGCACTGTTGTGCAATCTCAACTCTTTTTCTCTTGCAAAACTGAAACTATACACTCCTTAAAGAACTCCTCATTTTCCCTATCCCCAAGCCCCTGGCAACCACCCTTCTATGTTCTGTCTATGAATTTGACTACTCTAGGCAACTCATACAAGTGGAATCATACAGTGTTTGTCTTATTATGACTAGTTTATTTCACTTAGAATAATATCCTCAAGGTTCATCCATGTCATGGCATGTGTCAGAGTTTCCTTCCTTTTTAAGACTGATTAATACTCCACTATATATCATATATATACATGTATACCACATTTTGTTTATTTATTCATCCATTTGTGGAACCTTAGATTGCTTCGGCTTTTTGGCTATTGTGAATAATGCTCTTATGAACATGAGTGTACAGCTATGTCTTTGAGACCCTTGATTTCAGTTCTTTTAGGTATACACCTAGAAGTGGAATTGCTGGATCATACGGTAATTTTATTTTTAATTTTTTGAGGACCTACCATATGGTTTTCCATAGTGGCTGTACCATTTTACATTCCCACCAACAGTGCACAAGGGTTCAAATTTCTCCTTATCCTTGTCAACACATTTCCTGTTTTTTTCTCTTGTTTTGTTTTTGGTAGTAGCCATGCTAATGAGAGTGAGGTGGTACCTCATTGTGGTTCGATTTGTATTTCCCTAATGATTAGTGACGTGGAGCACCTTTTCATGGGCTTGGTGGTCATTTGTATGTCTTTGGAGAAATGTCTATTCAAATCTTTTGCCCATTTTTCAAAATTAATAAACTTTATTTTTTAGAGCTGTTTTAGGTTCACAGCAAAATTGAGTGAAAGGTGCAAGGAGTTCCTATATACTTTCTGCCCCCACATGAGCACATCCTCCCCCATTATCAACATCCCTCACCAGAGTGGTGCGTTTGTTACAACTGATGAACCTACACATCATTATCACCCAAAGTCCATAGTTTACATTGGAGTTCACTTGTTGTACATTCTATAGGTTTTGACAAATGTATAGTGATGTGACTCCACCATTGTAGCATGATCCCCCCTATTTTCACTGCCCTAAAATCCTCTGCGACCTGCCTGTTCATCCTCCCTCTCCCCTAACCCCTGGCAACCAGTAATCTTTTTACTGTCTCCATAGTTTTGGCAAAATATCAGTTTTTGAACTATTAGAGTAAAATATAAGTCAATCTATAAGTCAATCACCACTTCCTTGCAGCTATTATAGGACTGAAGACATACATTAATAAGGTGAGGTTGGGGGTCTGTGGCCCTGAAAGAGAGACAGTTTCACTGATCAATACCAGCATCAGAGACTTCCTCTCAACCTCGTTAACAATCTATTCTAGCTCAGAGTTTTCCACAATTGAGTGATCATAATCTCCCAGAGAAAATTTTGAATATACACATTCCTGGGACCAACTCCCAAAGATTCAGTAGTCTGAAGTGGAGCTCAGGAATCTGGCGGGGTTTTTTTCTTAAACTATATGTGCAAATAATTTGGAATCCTCTCTTCTAGCAAACTGAACTAAGTTTTAATTTTGGTTTTGAACGAGTAGAAACACATGTGCAAATCTGAGACCTAAGTTTCCCCTAGGGAAACACCCCAAAGAGCCATCACTTTTCTGACCTTCTAAAAGGACTTGCAAACTTTTGGAACAGTGGAAACATGGGCAGTCGCTGCTCAGAGAAATGCTGGTATTAACTGCTGGTTGAGTGGCTCTATAGAAAAATTTCTGAAAGAAACATTCACCCCTGTCTGTCCACAGCAAATGTTACTATTGGTGGATGGATTTCTGACCATGATGTCCTTAGTCTTATAGGAAAATACCACTGGCTCTTTCCACAGAATTGGTTTTGGATTCTAACAGCGTTGCCACCTTATTCTCACTCTTGTCTCCAGGCTCCTTTGGGTCACTTTGGACATTCAGTTATGCACTTCGGCTTCACCAGAGTACTGGAGGCAAATCAGCAAACATAACATTAACATGATGAAGAACAATGAATGAGAGCATCAGATTGGATATCAGGAGACCTGAGTTTTCTTGTCCCAGCTCTGTCACTTATCACTTCTGTAACTTCTTTTTTTTTTTTTTAAAGATTTTATTTTTTCCTTTTTCTCCCCAAAGCCCCCCGGTACATAGTTGTATATTCTTCCTTGTGGGTTCTTCTAGTTGTAGTATGTGGGACGCTGCCTCAGCATGGTTTGATGAGCAGTGCCATGTCCGCGCCCAGGATTCGAACCAATGAAACACTGGGCCGCCTGCAGCGGAGCGTGCAAACTTAACCGCTCGGCCACGGGGCCAGCCCCACACTTCTGTAACCTCTGTCTCTAGGCTTCAGTTTCCTCGTCGGAGGAATGGACAACACTTTGCCTGACCTACTTCCCAGAGCTGTGGTAAGGCCCAAGGGAATATGGAGTGCATGTAAATGTTGCTTCTTCACCTGGGTAACTCTACCTTCTTCTTTAGGTCTCAGCTTCACCTCCTCAAGAGTGTCTTTTGTGATCCCCTCAGACTAGGTTAATTGCCCCTCCTGTGTGCCTGCATAGTATTTCTTGTTGGACTCTGTTACACTGTTCACACAACAGTGAAATAGTCTACTGCTCTGTCTCCCTCCCTAGATCAAAAACTTCATGAGAGCAAGAGCTTGTGTTGTTGTTTAATCACTCCTTCATCCCAGGTTCCTACCATGTGGTGGATACTTAATAAATATTTGTGAAAGGAATTACCAAAGCACCATACGAAATTAAGTAGCATTAATATAGGTACAACGCGGCTTCCCTGCATTGTCCTGGAAACTCATTAGCCATTGCTTAAATAAGCTCTTTGTGGTAATTACTCTGAAACGTGGTTGTGTAGATTTGCCCATGGAAAAATCACCTCCACCACAAATTAACCCTTCTACTTAAAATATCTCCCCTTTGACTTTTGACTTGGGTGCTATGATTGCTCTCCAATCACGCCTCTTAATTTGCATGACACGTGCTTTTGGGTTGGGAGGTGCTCCTGCCTTCCCTTATGCCTCAGGTCCCCTCTTCTGGATCCCCAAAGAGAACTTCCAGCATATGCCACATAGTCAACACTTTAAATAAGGCCATTCCATGTTGGTGAAAGCCTGTGTAGTCAATTTTACTTTTGCCTAGATGATGATAAACCTAGACTCTGCTAGTCCTGGCTCCTATCATTCTTTTACTCGATTTTCTCTGTTGGAGGTGAGGCAATGTCTATGTTCTGAAAAACTGCCCTGTCTTTGTTCCTCTTGACGACACAACAGGAAAAGTAGAGCACACTGGGTACTGCATGACTTTAAATAGAGATAGATCTTGATCCTAAGAACGCTGTGCATGTGACCCAGGAAACTGGTATTTATAAGGCCCAGGCCATGCATTTATGAGCATGAAGACTTAGGCCTGGAGGTATTTTCATTATAAATTCATGCAACTTTAATCTACCCAGTAGAGATCAACATTGGAAGTCTGAAATTAACTAATACATTCAGATAAGGTTGTTGGCAGGAACTCTTTCTGCCATGCAAAATAGCTCTTCAAAAGGTTTTTATTTCATACCAGGGTTTCTCCTATATTAAGGAGAATTATTGTACTTAAATCCTCCATTAGGTTGTTATTGATCTTGGTGAAACCAATTCCATCATGATAGTGTCTTTTGAGCTCATTTTTGCTAAGCAGAAAAATACTGCAATTAAAGAAAATAAAGTTTAGGAGTTTTCTGTACACCTAAACATAAATAAAGTATTTTAGCAAAAATTAAGCAAGTTTTATTAAATTAGAAAAAGATTTTTTTAACACAGTATGCTACAGCATTGTTATTATTATTGTTGTGATGATGATGATGCTTGTCAGATAATTTTCTACTATTCTATTGTGGAGCATGGTTTGTGAATAATTAAAAGAGGTTGTCTTCAATATCCACTTTAAAATATAAGATGAAGAAGCTACTTGTAATATTCCTCTGCTGAGATTCTTCAGACTTTTTGCCTTATGATAAATAGATTATCTGACAATAATGATCATCATTATGTGGCTTCCCTCCCCCTCCACCCCCAGTTTTATGGAGGTAAAATTGATATACAATAAGCTGCACATATTTAAAGTGTACAATTTGATAGGTTTTGACAACTTATATACACCCATGAACTCACACCGTCAACAGAATCAAGATAAATCAACATATCTATTACTCCCAAAAGTTTCTTCATCTCTCCCTCCCACATAATGTTGAATACAGATGGTAAAAGTGAATAACCTTGCCTTGTTCCTGACTTTAGGAGGAAACCATTTATTCAATCTTTCACCATTAATATTAGCTGTGGGTTTTTTTTTTGTAGATGTCTCTTATCAAGTTTAGGAAGTTGCTTTCCATTCCTAGTGTGCAAAGTTTATGTCAGAATAAATGTTGGATTTTTGTCAAATATTTTTTCTTCATCTGTTGGGTTGATATGTTAATGTGGTAAATTCCATTGAAGAATTTTCTAGTGTTAAACCAACCTTGCATTCCTGGAGTGAACTGCCACTTTATCATGATGTTTTAGCATTTTTATATATATTATTGAATTCAATTTGTTAATATTTTGTTAATAATGTTTGCATCTATATTCATGAGGGTACTGTCTTTATCTGGTTTTGGCATCAGAGTAATGCTGGCCTCCTAGAATGAGATGGTTTACACTCCTTCAATTTTCTGGAAGAATTTGCATAGAATTGGTATCATTTCTATCTTAGTTCTTTGGAAGAATCCAATTGTGATGCCTCTGGACTTGGTGTTTTCTTTGTGGGATTGTTTTTCACTATGAATAGATAGAGGAATATTCAGATTTTCTAGTTCTTCTTGATAGTTTGCTTCTACTTGGTAGTTTGCATCTTTTCTGGAATTTGCCCATTTCTTCTAAGTTGTAGAATCTTTTGGCAAAGTGTTGTTCGTAATATTACCATTTTCATATCTGTACAATCTGTAGAGGTGTTATCTCTCTTGTTCTGAATACTGGTAATTTGTGTCTTCTCTCTTTTATTTCCTGATCAGTCTGAATAGAAATTTATTAATTTTATTGCTCTCAAAGAACAAGCTTTCGATTTTTTTCTTCTCTTTCCTATTTCATTGATTTCTGCTCTGATATTTATTATTTTATTTATTATGCTTGCTTTGGGGATTATTTTAACTAATTTTTTAGTTTCTTAAGGTGGAAGCTGAGGCCATTCCTTTGATGCCTTTCTTATTTACTATTATAGAAATTTTAGTGCTATAAATTTCACTCTAGTTACTACTTTAGCTGCATCCCACAAATTTTGATATTTTGTGTTTTCATTCTCATTTAATTCAAAGTACTTCCTAATTTACCTTGTGATTTCTTCTTTGACCTATAGATTATTTAGAACTGTATTTCCTTTCCAGATATTTGGAGGATTTTCCAGTTAGTGACTACTAATCTCACTTCAGCTAGAAAACATATTCTGTATTACTTGAAAGCTTTTAAATATACCAAGACATTTTATGGCTGAGAATCTGGTCTATCTTGGTAAATGTTATGTGTACATTTGAAAATAATATGTATTTACTTTATTCAGTGGAATTTTCTATAAGTGTCAGGTCAAATTTGTTGATAGCATTGTTCAAGTCTTTGGTATCCTTGCTGATTTTTTGTCTACTTATTCTAATAATTATTGAAAGGAGAGTGTTGAAATAGACAACTCATTGTGGATTTATTTCTCTTTTCTGTTTTATCAGTTTTTGCTTCATTTTTTTTAGATGTATAAACATTTAGTATTATTATGAACTCTTCATGAACTGACCATCATTGTATTATTTTTTAAAAACTCTCTTCATCTCTGGTAATCTTTTTTGCTCAGAAATCTGCTTTGTCTGATATCAGTCTAGAAATTTCAGCTTTCTTTTAGTATTATCACAGTTTTTTTTTCACTATTCTTTTACTTTTAACTTATTTATGTCTTTATATATGAAGTGGGTTTCTCGTAGGCAGGATACAGTTCAGTCTTGCTTCTTTTGTTCAATCTGACAATCTCTGACATTAATAGAGATGTTTAAATTATTCACATTTAATATGAATTATTTATCTGGTTAAATTAAACTATGATTTTTCTATTTGTTCATCTGTGATTTGGCTTTTTTCACACTTTTTCTCCTTTGCTTTGGTTAATTTTTTTATGATTCCATTTTATTTCTTTTTTTGGAAATTAGTTGTAACTCTGTTGGATTATTTTAGTGAAAGCTTTCATGGTTACAGTATACATCTTTAACATTTCACAACTCATTTTCAAGTGATATTATACCACTTTACATATAAATACTACAAGAGTATACTTCCATTTCTCCTCTCCAGGTCTTTAAGCTATTGTTGTTATACATTTTACTTCTATATATGTCATAACCATGGAATTGATTGTTCTTATTTTTGCTTTAAACAGTTGATTTTGCTTTAAGGAGATTTAATAATAAGATTTTACCCACATAGTACCTTTTGTGATGCTCATCATTCTTTTGTGTAGATAGAAATTATATCTGGCATCATTTTTATTCTACTTGAAGGACTTGCTTTAACATTTCTTGTAGTGCAGGTCTGCTGGTATGAATTCTTTTACCTTTTGTATATCTCAAAAAGTTTTCTTTCACATTAATTTTTTTCTCTACCAAAATTGTTTATTCATTATTCATCTCTGTATAATTCAAATTTCCAGAAACACTAACAACTTTCACATTCACTTTTGAAAGATAATTTTTGGTAAGTAAAGACTTGTAGGTTGAGGACTTTTTCTTTCATCACTTTAAAGATGTTCCTCCACTGTCTTTTTTTGAGTTGTTTCTGATGAGAAATGTTCTGTCATCATTATCTTTGTTCCTCCATACATAATGTCTTTTTCTTTGGTTGTTTTTAAGGTTTTGTCACTTGTTTTAAGCAATTTGATTATGATGTGCCTTCATGTGGTTTCCTTATGTTCCTTGTGCTTGGGATTCATTGAGCTTCTTGGAAATGTAGGTTTATAGTTTTCATCAAATTTGGAAGATTTTTGATTATTTTTTTAGTTTCTTTAATTCCCATCCCTCCTCTCTCTCCTCTCCTTTAGAGACTCAAATAAAATGGGATGGTACCACAGTTCACTGTGCTCTGCTTATTTCATATTTTTTTTGTCTCTTTTCTCTCTGTGTTTCATTTTGGACTGTTTCTATTGCTATGCACTCAAGTTCTTTATTCTTATGTAATGTCTAATCCATTGTTAATCCTATCCAGTATATTTTCATGTCAGACATGATACATTTTTTTAATCACTAGAAGTTTGATATGAGACTTTTTTGTATCTTCCACATCTGTACTTATTATGTTCAATCGTTTCTCTAGCTTCTTGAACATATGGAATACAAGCATAGTAATCACTTTAATCTCCTATATACTAATTTTTTCTTTTTGTCATTTCTGGGTCATTTTGGATTCATTAATTTTCCTTATTATGTGTCTTATTTCCCTGCCTTTTGCATGCCTGGTAATTTTTGATTGGATGTCAGACATTGTGAATTTTATCTTGTTGAGTGCCAGATATCTTTATGCCTATTAATCTTCTTACAGTTTTTTTTAGAATGTGGTTAAGTCACTTGGAGACAATTTGATCTTTTCATGTCTTGCTTTTAAGCACTGTTAGGTAGGACCAGTCTAGAGTTGATTCTTTTTACCCCATTGCTGAAGCAAAACCTTTCTGATTATTCTATCCAGTGCCCCAAATTATGAGATTTTTCCTTTCCGGTTGTTGGTAACAGGCACTCTTCCTGCACCTGTCTGAACTACAGATATTATTTTTTCTAATATTTCCTGGTTTTTTTTCTTGGTAGTTTCCTGACATGCATAACTCAGCTGGAGACTCAAGAGAGCCTCTAAAGATATCCTAGGCTGTTTTTTTTTTTTTCTTTTTGCACAGATCTCCTCTCTATGGTACTCTGCTCTGCAAGCAGTAGCTTCCTTGGTGTCCCTGGACTCCCAGCTTTGTATCTTCATCTCAAGGAGACCAGCAGGCTCTACCTGGGATACCCTCCTCTCACTGCACTGTAGCCAGGAAACACTTCCAGATTCTAATCTGAGTCAATCGTAGGGCTCACCTCACTTGTTTCTCATCTCTAAGTATTACTCTCTTTTATTGCTTGATGTCCAATATCTTGTTGTCTTGTTTATTTTTTTTTTAAGTTGTTTCAGGCCAGAATGTAAATCCAGACCCTATTACTCCTCTGGCTGTTAGAGAATATATTACTAGTCTGTCTGAGTCTCTTTACATGCAAGACACATGGCCACACACTGGGCACAGACTATCAATTAGGTAAAACAAAACAAAACAAATCTTCAATCTATAGATTTTCTTTCCTTTATTTTCTAGGAAAGTCACATAAGATGAATAATGCCTAGCCTTTCCTCTTATCCTGTGGCCATTCAAGCCCACCCTAGTTTGATGTTGGCTTATTTGCCTGGGACACATCAAAGTAAATTTTAGCCGTGAAACATGGGGAAAACTGACTTTCCTGAGCTGGGTAATATTTCGCCTCTGCATTTCCATGAATTTTCTAGGTCTTATTTTTCCACTACACAGAATAGATCTCTGTAGGTGAGCATAGAGTAAGGATTCTGAGTCTTTTGCTGTGCTAAGACATAGAAGCAGACACAAAAGAAATATACTGGATTGGAGCAGCTGGCTACGAGAAATGTAAAATAGCTTAGCTTCCCCCTACAAGCCATATAAAGCCACAAGTTAAAAAAGAATTTAAATTTGGGGGAATTAGGGTGTTTGGCTACTTTTAGGTTTAGCCACATATAATTTTTGGTGATGCTGTTTTCTTTTTTCATTTAAATGAATATGTCCTAGAGACATGTCCAAACCATTCTGGGTTTTCTTTTCTGCCTCTCCTCAGTCTCCTGTTTCCTGGGTTTACTTAGATCCATCAAGCATAGTGATAATTTCTCCTGACCAGCAGAGCCAGTCATTATTTATTATACTTGGCTCTCACTCCTTCTCACTCTCCTAGTGGGAACATTGCAGTGGCTGCTGGCTAGAAAATTAGCCCAGGGAGCTCCTTCTGTTGGTCTCTTTCCTCATTATACTAGTAAAAATTTTAACTGTGACATTCTCTACCCTTGTGTGTGTGTGTGTGTGTGTGTGTGTATGTTTGTATGTATGTGTATGTCTATATATATCCACATAGGTTGGAAGCACACTGTAGGGGCTAATAGTGAGTAATTCAGCTGAGGCTTTCTCACACATTTTACTCTCTTTCTTCCTCTGGAGTGGCTGCGGAAGTACAGTGTGCTCATGTATTGTTGCTTCACATTATAAACCAAGCTTGTGGGTTTGTGTGTCATCTCACTGTTTCTGCTGGGTTGTTTTCTAGCTGGATGTGATATCGTTTCATCCATTGTCAGGGGGCTGCCCCAGATACCTGGGATGCTCAAGAGATGCGACACTTACTTGCCATGTGATAGCAAAGGCTTCTGTTTATTTCTGTGGCTGCTCCTCCTGCAACCCTCTGCGGGATCCCTGGATATCCAAGCTGATGGGGAAGCTGAAAACCGCAGAACCTCACTGAATCGTTAAGGATTTTTGCTTATGGGTGTTTTAAGTTAGCACCAGGCAGCCATGAGCTATGATTTGCAAGAACTTCTTTCTTTTTTTTTTAAGTGTCTATTATTTCGAGTCTCTTTTGGGTCACAGTTCCACAGTTCCATGAGCTTTTAACTAATAGTCTTGTTAATACTACACAGCTGAGCTCTGGAAGGTTGACCAATAATCACTTGACTAGACTGAAAGCAGGGGCCACGCATCATTTCTCCTCTGTCTCCTTGGCAGCATCTGGCCTGGTACTGGGCACTCTGAAAGTACTTTTTGACTGAGTGATTGATTTAGGACAAAATAGCCTATTTTCTTAGGATAGTTTTTTATTCAGACCAAAGACATGAGCAGGGTTAAGAGCTTTCGGGTGGGCATGATAGAAAAAATGTTAATCCAAAAGGGTCTGTTGATTTCTGCAAATGCTACAATCTCACTATTAGTATCAATTAAAAAGACAACTTGCTGTCTATCCAATTGAGGGAGAGAAGGGAAGACATGATGAGAGAAATACAGAAAATAATACTTTAGTGCTTTTTGTGTGTTTTATTTTAGAGAAAACTATTCTCTATGTACCATGTGATCTGAAGAGGCACAAACTGGTTTTTGGAAGAGGTGTTGTCAGTAGTGACCAAAGCATAGGAATGTGGGACTCTTTCAACTTTGGGAAGAAACACATTACATTTTCCATTGTACTTTAAAGTAATCTATTTAATTGACTATCCAACTATTAGCTTTCTAAGGTTTTCAAGCTGTTTTAATGAGACTCTCTCTAATTAGGTCCAAGTGGTATGAGACAGTAACTAGTAGAGAAGCTACAGTTATTTTATACTTGTATCTCATTAATGAGCCTTCAGATTAACATCACCAATTCATTTATGGGGAGATGTCACTGTGGGCAGTAAAATCCTTGTTTCCAGCTTCTCAGGCAAAGCGTTGTAACCCTTAACTTAACCTAATGCAGTGTCTTCCACTGGAGGCATGTGTGAACGCCAGTCCTGTTTTCATCTGGCCTTGTGCCTACAAGTGGGAAGTAAACTTTTGTATGATCAGTTCCAGGGCACGTGATGGTAGATCTCAAGGAGTGGGGAACATGTAACTGATCAAATGAGCATTTTCTGACTGTATCTCCCATATTCCAGCTACTCTGGGGGATGACATGTCACCCCATGATGTGTGATGCTGCTTCAAACTATTTGCAAGAAATAATCTAAAAGTCAAATTGTGGGTATCATGGGGCACTGCACATGTTGAGACAAACCAGAGTGTGAGGAAACTTAGAGTGAAGTTAGTTTTGAAGGCTGTGAAAAAAGAAAGCCTAGTCATCAGGCACCCAGTAAATGCAAAGAGCCCAAAGAAGCTTTGTTTCAATTATTTCACAATCCACTCCATAAAGAGCAGAGTCATTACTCTAGGTGTTTATATATTTCTTCAAAACAATTCAGTACATGCATTCAACAAGCATTTACCGAGTGCCTCCTAAGTGCCAGTGCTGTTCTAGACGTAAGGGATGTAGCAGTGGATAAAACATGGCTCCTGCTCCCATGGGTCCTGTCTTCTGAAGGAAACCACAGATAGAACACAAACTAAAGAACGTATCTCCCCCAGGCGGTGATAGTGCCGTGGAGGAAGATGAAGCGGGAGGGAGCAGGGGATCAAGAGAGAAGGGGATCATGTGCTATTTATATAGGGGGTTAGGGAAGGTTTTGGCAAAGGTGACATTGAAGAGCACGAGCTTCTTTGAGTCCCAATTCCCATTCCTTCCTGACTATCACAGCCTTTTTTCTGAATTATCATACTGTGCCTGCATAATCAAAGCTGTGATAATTTGGACATTTCAGTTAAACTCATAACTGACTGCGTGAGCAAGGATAAGTTCATCCAAAATTCTCATGAATCAAATTGAAAGTTAAGTGACTTTACTTAACTCCTCTCCTCTCTTCTTTGCTCTCCAGGCAACAAACCACAGGCTGTAGCCTACTCAAATAAACCAGGAACCAAGAAAGAAAACTTCTAATGTCTTGGACATTATAGGAAGTAAGCTTTAGTGAAAGAAGACCCCTAGAAAGAGTACAGGTGGCAGCCTTAGATTTTAATCTTGGCTTCTCTACTTGCCAGCTGGGTGATTTTGAACAAACTTCTTAACTTCCTTACACCTCAGTTCCCTCAGCTGCAGGGGATAATATTAGTGCTTACCTCAGTGGGCTCCGCTGAGAATTAAATGAGATCTTTCTGTAAAGCTTTTTGCATGGTTCCTAGGGCATCATATACACTCAATGTGTAAAATGATCGCCATCATTATTGTTGTTAGCACTATCGCTTATTGGCACAGCTATCTTCCTGTATAGCCAAATGCTCTATGAGTATGTGTAAAGAATTTCTGGCCTGCATTACTCCCTACCCTATTCCATTAACTCTTTCATTGAGCCATTCATTCAAGAAATACCTATCCTATGATTGGCATGTTGCTGAGCTCCGTGCTAGATGCTGTGGGGAGTAAAGGATATATATGTTCTTTGACTTCTTGTAGAGAGGACTGAAGCATCAAAGAGGACTTGTTCCAGGTGACCTTTAAAGTCCCTTGCAAGTTGGATTGTCTTTGATTCTAAGGCATTTTCTCACCATCCAATAGACAGAGGAGTGGAAGCTCTGGAAATGCTGAGATCTGCACAGGGCCCCGAGGACTCCAGCGCAGAAATAGCAACTGCTTTATAGGAACCTCCATTCCCTTCCCCGCCTCACATATTAAAAACATGATGAGAATCCCTTACATTTGCACACTGTCTTAGAGTTTGTCAGCCATTGTCACATACATCGTCTCAAATGATCCTTTTACAGCAACTGGATAGGACAAATGTCCTTCTCCTTATCTTACAATGAGGAAACTGAGGCTCAGAAACTAAGTGAATCATCCAAGATCCCACAGTGGCAGAACCAGAATTCCTACAAATAGAGCCTAATAGTTAGGTTAGGAGTTCCAGGGTTCTAGGAGACGAAGTGCTTCTGGAAGTCAGAGTGGTGCTCCTTGATTAGGAAAGTCCTCCTCTTACGCCCAGTCTGCCTCCTTGGGGAGGCAGTTGCTGGGGAGAGTAAGGAAGGGGCATTTATCTGCCCACCACTTAAGCCAAACCAATCCTGGGGGTCCAGTGTAAAGAGGAAAGCAGGCCTTTGTATCAGGTTCCATAATCTTTGTCCCCCGTCCTACATTGCCCACAAGAATGTGGGATTTTCTTTTGGGACCATCAGGGGCAGATGCCCCAGAGACCGTGCCACCCACTCCCTTCTCCCTGGCCAGCTCACGCCCCTGGGCCTGTGTTGGGTAGCTGGCACAAAGACTGTAACTGCGGGAGGTCGCCTGGGTAACAATGTACACCTTTCTACCCAGATGTCAGATGTGCTGTTGCCCCACGGGAAGGAGGACAAGTAAACAGAGCCCTCGCCCTCCTCCATTTGGGGATGCCTCTCTGAATTGCAGTGGCAGCGCTCTGAGCTAGGAAAGGAGCTGGCTGGCTCCAGCAGCTCATAGGCCTGCTCCCCCACCTTCCTGATGACCACTGGGATAATTCAAAGAGAAAGAGCAAAAACTCACCCCAAGGTATGGAAAGTGAAGGCGTTTCATACTGCGAGAGGTCTGTGCATGTGTCTGCAATATGACAAACTTCTTGTCTCTACTCCTTCACCAGTTTGCCTGCATCTACTCACGTGACCCCAGAAGGACCAGGCCCTCCTTCCTGAAGGGGCTTTGCCTGAGAGCTCTCACAGGAGCCTCTTCTTTTATCATGTCACAAGATGGCACACCACAGTTTGTCCCACTGTATCTTGCAAGGAGCTGATAGTCCAATGATGTTATTAAAAAGTGGCACCTTTTGCCACACGGTGAGAAAATCTTTCTGGTGGGGGCAAGGAGCCTGTGATACGTTTTCCCCAAGGAGCTCACTTCAGCCGCAGCATTTGATGTATGGTGACATCTCCCCCACACCCTGATACACACACACACACACACACACACGCTCCCCACAAACACATTTCCTCCCTGAGATGGATAGGGAAGTTAAGGGACTTGTTCAAGGTCACACAGAGGGACGAGGAGGTCAAGTCATTTACACAGGGGCATAAAGCACTTGGCCCAGTGCTTTTTGGCTCTTAGTCCTTCTTCCTGACCTCTGATCATCCACCACCTCACCTCCTTTTCAGCTAAACAAATGTGTAACGCACACTAGAAATGCCACTGCAATTCAGTATATCACTTACAAACAGTGGCTTTTAGCTAATAAGAGTGCTGTTAACTCTTACTCCCTATGGGGATTTCTCAGTCCAGCGTTGTGTGTTTGTATTTTGGCTTTCTGGGAGCTGAAATCCATGTGCGGCTTAGCATAATGTCAAGGTCTGTGTGCTGAGGACAGCCTTGTATGAAGAAGCCTAAGTTCCTTCGGCTAGTCCCAGCCCCGCTCCCAGCGGGCCGCGGGGCCTTGAGGCCGTCGCTCAGCCTTCTCCGAGGCCCAGCTTCATGGGAAGTAGGATGGAACACCTCACAAGGATATTATGAGAAACATATGAGATTATAAGCTTGAAATGTCTCAAAATTACTAGAAGAAAAAGGGATTTTTCTCTTCAGAGGGATCATGAAATAGTGAGAAGCTAGTGGGCTGGGAGGCAGGCAGTGTTGGGTCTAAATCCAGGCTCCAGTTGTGTGCTCTCGGGAGAGATATTTCCTCTCTGAGTGTGTATAAAATGCGGCGGGAACACCCATTTGTCAGAGTTGTGGGGAGGATTAAACGAGAGAGTCTGTTTAAAGCTCCTAGCAGAGCACCTGGCCCGAGGACAGTCACTATGGGATGGTAGGTCCTCTCTCCTTTGTCCCCCATGCTCCGCGCTCACAGCACAGACCCTGAGACTCGCAGGCAGTTTCCAGTCTTCCTCATCCTTGAAGACCCAATACCTGTAACTGAGTCTGCCACATTACAGGAGCTCCAGAAATATTTGTAGCTATGAATGAATATCTAGATCAGGGGTGGAAAATCTAAAATAATTTAGTTTCAGGAATTCATAGTACCCTTTGATACTGTCCATGGACCTGGCTTCCTAATTGGGAACATCAGGGTGAATTTGTCAATTTTATTCAGATTGGAACAGCTAGGTAGTAATTTGTGCATTTAACTTAAAGATTGGTTTAGGATGATCCAAATCTAGCAGCAATTTTCTTCACACAAAACAAATGTGACTTCTTATCTTGCCCAACTCAGCATTGCAACAACTAGTGTCTCAGCAGGAATTCACATAGACAAGTAAACACTTGGGGAAAATTCCCTTGTGAAGTAACCACATGCCTAGTCAGAGCTGTCTCATCATTTAAGAGCCAATTTTTTAAATAACTGTCAAATTAAGCTGGCTAATTGCTCTGGTCTCCCTCTAGTCGATCACGGGTAATGAGGCAGGGACTGATCTCAAAGGTAGAGGGAAGATAAGGACAAAAGACATCCAACGCTGCCCTGAGTGAAATTATATTTGGCCACTTGGATGACAGTATGTTTTTACAAAGTCCATGTGTATATCGCTTTTCCTGGCATTTTTGGAAAGTGATTCTGGATGAACTTGTTTTTCAGGGTTATTTGATTATACATGCATCATTATTTTTAATATTATTCATAAAGTTGTCAAACATAATTATTTCCATTAAATTTACTCCTAAATTAGCTTTGGATAATCTTGAACTTTTTAAAAATAAAAACATTGTACTAGGTAAGACTAGAGGCAAAATGTTGGATACAGAACATAGGAGAAAGCAAAGGGGGGCTATATCCTAAAGCTTCGAGATCTTATGCTTGAATATCTTCTTTCTCCTGTTCCCTGAGAAATTAATGAACAGACAACCCTGAAACTTCAAAGCCATAATACCCTGCTTTGGGAATTGCAACCTCCATCTTTGTTGTTTAAAAATGAACACGCATAGAATTGATGTATCAGCATATCTTTTCAAGTTGGGGGTTTTTTTCTGTTGAAAATTAATCAACAACCCTCCAGTTATTTATGGCTTAGTAAATGTATAAGAAAAAAATTAGATCTGTCTAAAAAAAACCCCAAAATATGTTTAGTCCCAATTGTAAAACGTGGTCATGGTCAAAAATTATAACTGGACAGAGATGTAAGTAAGAAGCCCACCTCAAGAATCCCCACTCAGGACTATCCAGCAAAGATAAGAGCTTTTGGTTTTCCTTCCTGAAAATGTCCATACCTATAGAAGATTATATGTGTGTATCTTTCCTACCCTCTTTTATTTATGAGGTACAGTCAAATGTGAGTACCTGGGTCTGAGTTGCCCTTCGTCATTATTTTGTGTGTCAGACGAGCCATGTGTGTGATGGTAATGTAATCAGATGTTGAAGCCAGCTTGCCCAAGTTTATAAGCTGTGTGACTGTGAGTAAATTACCTGACTTAGTTATGTCACCTATAAAGTGGAGTGATAATACTGCCTAACGCGGTGCTTGTTATGAGGATTAAGTGAGTTAATTTAGCAAAGTGTCCACACAGTGCCTGATTCAGAGTAATCCCTCAATAAATGGTAGCTATGATCATAGCCAGATCTACTCTCTCCAAAGCTCCAAAATATTGCCTTTATTCTGATCACATATATTCTCAGCTCTACCTCTCCTCCAACTTAACATACATCTGTATTTTAATGTGGAGTAAGAAGTAGGGTTATACATTTTCTCCCTCGCTGCTCTTTCCCCCAAAGCACCAGTACTTCAAAGGCTGTAACCGGCCTTCTCGAAAGCTTTCCAAACGTGGAGTGAACTCAATCACTTTCTCATTTGGTGTCTCTCACGTGCTCCAGATGTATATGACCTATTTCCGACGGATGAGTTTCTCTCTGAGCTACACTGCATTTTAGGAATCTTCCAGCACAAAAAGGAAGACTTGGCTTCAGAAGGGATGGTGACTGGCCAGTTGATCCGTTAAACAATATGCCAAATACTGAGGAAATAACGAGGAGGAGAAAATTACATTCACACTTCTTTATTGGTGCCATTAACAGTGTTTTGTCATCCAGCTGATGAAGCGATGCCATCTCCCCCAAAGCATCACATCGCAAGACTACCTGGAGCCTTATCCAACCCTTCACCTCTGTGTCCCAGCAGCTCCTGAGGCTCCTAGGTAGGGGGAGGCAAGGGAGGACCAGAGGTGGCTGTGTGAGGATGCACTAGATTAGAGGAAGCTAAAGGACTGGGCCGTTTTCCATAAGAATCTCCTTACGTGTGAAAGGCATTTCCATACTAGTGCCATGAGGGCAGCGGTGAGCCCCCTGCTCCCACCCACTGCTCCAGAGGTCAGAGGACCCCTCTTTGAGCCAGGCTGCAGCTCAGCCCACTCAACTGCCTGCCTTTCATTGTGCCTGCAGCTTGGCTGCTGAGACCTTAACAAGAACAGCCCTCGCCTCCCGTCTGTCTTCTCCCCACGCTTATTAAAACAAACGCCTTCTTTCTAGTGTTGGGCAAACTAGGGAGGGGACAGCTCTCTCCTCCCATCTCTCACCCCTCTCCCAATTATCTTTCCTGGTCTGAAACTCATTTCTCCCTCCCCTGGACGCTCTGCCTCTGTCCTTCCTTTCTCAGGATCTCTCTAGGAGTTCATTTTGTTTCAACAATGGATAGTTGTCTAGATGGGGAATATCTTACTCCCCAGAATATGCCTGGAGACTTTTATAAAGTATAAATCGAACAAAGATACTCCCCTATTTAAAACACATCATGCTCAGGATTAAAGTTCAAAGTCTAATCAAGCCTTTCAAAGCGCTGGCATCAGCTAGGCTACCCTCCAGCCTCATTTCTCTCACTCGCCACATCCTAGCCACCGGGGTCTTCTTTCCATTAACAATAACAGCAATCATGAGCCAAGCACACTTGATCTTCACAACAATCCTGTGAGGTCAGAACCGTGATCTCTGTTTTACACCTGAGGAAACTAAGGCACAGGGAAGTAAGTAAGATATTGCTGGTAAGGGAAAGATCTAGGATTTATATCCAGATGTCCAGCTCCAAGTCCTCCACTCTTGACCATTCCATTGTGCTGCCTTTCTCCAACACTTCAATCACATCAAGCTCTTCCTTGCCTCAGGACTTTTGCACATGTTTTCCTCTGTCTGTTATACTCTTCTCCTAACCTTTCTAACTGGATAACTTCTTTTCATTCTTTAGGTTTGAGCTGAGATATCGCTTCCTCAGAGAAACCTTTCCAGAACTGCCAACCAGCACCACCATCAGTCTAAATCCACTCTCCATTGTTACTCTCCATCATAGCCCTCTGTTCTTTTCCCCATAGCTTTTCATTAATTAGCTTTATCATTAATTGATAAATATATGATAAATATTAGCAATGATAAATAGCTTTATCATTAATTAACACCAATTTTTATTTGTAGGTTTTGTGTATTTATATTACTTCTTCAAAAATATTTTCTGTCTTTTCTACCAGGCCCCTGTCTGTTGTGGGGGTTAAACTTCCACACCATATTGACATGAAGTATGGCCATGTGACTTGCCTTGGGCAAGGAAATGTGCCATGAGAAAAAAATACTAGAGCCATTGTGTGGCTCTGCCATCACTCTTTTCCTCTGGGACAAAGGGCCGTGTCTCAGATAGGGGCTGCTCCTTCAGTTCTACTCCAAAATGGAGAGGGCAGGAAGCAGAGCAACAAATAAACCTTTGTTGCAGTAAGTCACTAGGATTTGGAGGTTGGTTGTTACTGCAGCATAACTTGGCCTAGATTGACCAATACATGTGCTTACTTGATATTTATCTCCCCAGTACACTGTCCATTTCACGAAGTCAGAGATTCCATCTGTTTCATTTTATGCTCTTTACTCAGCATCTAGCAAAGGGCCTGGCACATTTAAGGACTCAACAAATATTTATTGAATGAATAAACACGTAATGAATAGACACACGAACCAGCATTTGAAGACTACCCTTTGGTGTGTGTTTATCATGCTGAGCAAGTAGTTTTTTGTAAAGCTAATCACCTCTCACTTTCCACTCTGTTGTACACTACCCCTGGATGCCCTCCACACCTCTTCCCTTACTCCATATCCCAACAGACTCTAATGTTGACATTGCTTTTAATATGTATGCAGTTGCTATGTAAGGAGAAAAGTCCCTTTATAACTATTTAGTTTCCATAGAAAAAACAAAGAATTCGCTTAAATATCTTTGGGACAAGAATAGCTTGTCCCCAAATGGTCAAGGAACTTAAAAGGACCTATCAAAGCTTTAAGTCTGTTTGCTCTTCATTCAGGCAAGCTGAAATAAAATACTTATATTGTGGGAAGCTGTTATTGAATATATTTTGAAAAATAAGGAAATACACTGGCTTTCTCTGAGGCAGGAGATCTTTTTCTATATTTAAACTGTCTCTAACTTCTATTGGTGGATACATGGGCACTTGTTTTCCTTATAAAGGATTTTGCTAAAGATCCTGAGCAGTAGAGGACAATGTTCTCCCCTGAAAATGGTCCAGGTGATCTCTCCCTTTCAGCATGTATCATGTAAGCCAG
This sequence comes from Equus quagga, assembly GCF_021613505.1. Lineage (NCBI taxonomy): Eukaryota > Metazoa > Chordata > Mammalia > Perissodactyla > Equidae > Equus > Equus quagga. Next base: position 25,417,692 of record NC_060284.1, on the reverse strand, counting down.
TTGTATAGAGGCTTCTGGGGTAACCCTTGTCTCTGCAGATGACAGTAGGGACTATGTCCTATTTATGGTTGGCTCTCTAACACCTAGCCCAGTGTCTAGCACATAACAGAGGCTCAGTAAATGTTTGTTCACAGCATGAATGGTTTTGTCGAAATAAATGAGAAACTAAAAGTGCTAGGAAGACTTGGTGCCCCTTCTCATTTATGTATCTCCCCGAGAACTTAGAATCCAGTGGACGGGGTGGCTAGTGCACCAGCATACAACCATCTTGCCTCCTGAGAACCCTCGTTGTGATCAGGACCTGGCTTCCAACTTCCAGTTGGTGCCCCTCTTTCCAGTTATTTGGATCCTGTCAGTCAAATACAGTGTGGGTACCAGCCGATCAGCAGAGGGCTGAGAGACAGGAGGGAACTACATTCTTGTGTTGCTCTGCCACCGACCTGCTCTGAGCCTGGGCCTCATTTGCAAAATGAGCCCGTGGCCAAAATGATCCCTAAGGTTTCTTCCAACACTGACATTCTGTGCCCTTTCACTGAAACATCCCAGACTTGGGAGAACTCTGTCTCTCACTATTGTTTCCTACTGCTCAGTCTTCAGAGCTATACATGCACTAGACCAATTAGCTGGGTAATTGTTCCCGAGTACAAACTTATTCCTAATTAGACAGTGTCTGGGTTCACACTACAGCAATTAACCCCAGAATGGAATAATTGCTCTAGAATGAACACAGCAAAATTGTTTTGAAGCTCATCCTTCCTTCTCACAGACTCCCATCGGGCTACAATAAGAGAGGAACTGTCTGCTGTAGCTTGGCCACTCTCCTTGGCCTCTGCATGGTCTTTGCCATGTGGTCCTCCATTCACCTTCAAGACTGGCTCCTAGCTGCTGGGGGGGTCAATGTGGCCTGCTGTCAGGCCATTATCCTGACCTATGATATTGTAGCTCCTGTAGATTCAGTGACAATCTCCCTTTTGTACCTACTGGCCTCCCGTAGATCACTCAGGGCCAAAACCCAAACCATGAACAAAAATACCACTCCAAAAACATGTAGAAAAGGGGGCCAGGAAATTAGCTGGTTTATTTGCAGTCTTCACAAGATAGCAGCAGTTGAGTTGCACAAACTTAACTGCTTTTGTCTATTTGCAGAACTTATGAATATATGAGTAAAGGAGAGGAATGACTGCTAATATAACCCACAGTCACTCAACCACACGCTTCTCAAACAAGCTGCATTGCATACAGAGCAAACGGAGCAAGCAGTGAGAATTTTCTGTTACTAAATTTGTTAAAGTGATTTGTAGGTATTTAAACTTGAGTATGTTTTAACAGTTTGAGGTAATTGGCCTATTTTAAATAACTGGCAACACACATGCACTGTACTTTTTCCCTTCCTTTCCCCCTGCTAAATGTTTCCTGGCATGCTGACAGCTCCCACCACACTCGGTGTAGGGTAGTATACAATAGTTCAGAGGTAACGCGATCAGAGATTTGCCATTTGGAGCAGAAAATTTGGGCTAACAGCAGGGAAGGAACCCAGGTCTGTTTTTCTGACTTGGCACCCAATTCAGGGATGGATGAGAGGTTTGTTGGCTAGCGAGGGAGGCACTGACAGTGCAGCAGAGTGGCTGAGAGTTCCGTCTCAGAGGCAGGCCCATTGCATGCCAACCTCCACTCAGCCATACTTAGTAACTGTGTGCCCAGTCCGGTTAAGCCTCAGTTTCTTTAGCTCTAAAGTGAGGATATACCATCTCATGTTCTGTGGAACAAATGCAGTAAAATATGTAAAGCATCTGATATAGTCACTGGCATACAGTAAGCATACAATACATGTTGGCAATTATAAGGAGTAAAATTATTACCTACCTTGAATATGAATATGTTCAGTCCTGCCACCAGCTAAATGTAAAAAGTTGAAAATGTACTTCTTGCTCAAAACAATTTACTTCCATTAAAAAAATAACCATGATAGGGGCCAGCCCGGTGGTACAGTGGTTAAGTTTCCACGTTCCGTTTCAGCGGCCTGGGGTTCGCCAGTTCAGATCCTGGGTGTGGACCTACGTACTGCTTGGCAAGCCATGCTGTGGCAGCCATCCCACATACAAAGCAGAGGGAGATGGGCATAGATGTTAGCTTAGGGCCAGTCTTCCTCACAAAAGAGAGGAGGATTGGCAGCAGATGTTAGCTCAGGGCTGACCTTCCTCAAAAAAAAAAAAACCATGATAAACACACAAATTTATGACAATCAACCTTAGTGGCACCCCCTAGGGTTGGAGAGTGCACAGGTACACAGTCCACACACCTGGAATCAACAACCTTGTATAGGTTTTTAACCATGGTTGGCCCTACAGTTCTATTATAATTTGCTTATTAGATGTTATCCTAAGTTATCCTCTCTCGCAAAAGTGTTTAGTAAGAATGCTGCTTGCTATGGACTGAATCACACATCCCCATTCATATATTGACATCCTAACCACAGATGTGTGGTATTTAGAGTTGCAGCCTCTGGGAGATAATAGGTTGGATGAAGTCATGAAGTCATGAAGGTGGGGACCCTCATGATGTGATTAGTACCCTTATTAAAAGAGATCCCAGAGAGTGTGCTGTCTCTCTGTCATGTAAGGACACAGCAAGAAGGCAGCCATCTGCAAGCCAGGAAAAGAGGCTGTACCAGCACCTTGATGTTGGACTTCACAGTCTCCAGAACTCTGGAAAAATAAATTTCTGTTGTCTAAGCCACCTAGTCTATGGTATTTGTTATGGCAGCACAAGCAGACTAAGACACCGCCCTTCTGCAATCTTCCACAGTACGCGTGTGCTCTAACATAGCAGCAATTACATAGAATTCGAATTGCGTGCTTATTTGCTAATGTTCTCTACCAGACTGGGAGCCCCATAAGGTGGAAGGACCATATACTTTCTCTCTGAACACTCCCATATTCATCTAAGTAAATAAATGTTCCATAGGCATTTGTTGAATGAAGAATGAGCCCTGGCCCTTTCTTCCAGCCTAACTAAATGCTCCTGGGTGGGAAGCCAAGAGTGTATTGCACAACCCAGAGGGAGACATCTGTGCCTCTTGAGTTATTCTCAAGAACAGTACCTGCTACTTGTTGGCCTTGGAAATGTGAAATCATTAAAATCACCTTAATGCCCTACCGGGTGAGGGTAGAGAAAGTGAACTGAATGGGAAAGGAAGATTTGGGCATTTACCAGAGTCTATGTGTGATTAACAAGAGAATTTCTCTGTGATTGATCTGAGTGCTGGAGTAATTCCTTGTTTTCTGCTATAATAGAGATCTTTTCTGTTGGGACTATGGAGTAATAAAAATATTATTTCTTGGCCAATATTCTGGTCTGGAAAAACATTCAGGAGAAAATATGTTGATACATTTGGGTACCTATCATCTATATAATCCCAATTTGTAACAAATTATAATAAGATTTTACATTACTGTATTTTCCAAATATTTCACATGTATTATCTTTCAATGACCCTCAAAAGTAAAGAGGCAAGTATAGGTGTGGTAGATACTAATTGTATTGTCTGCCCAGCACTCCTTGCCCTTTGTTGGAGAAAATTTCTCCTTTATGTTATAGAACATTTCTTGCAGTCAATCGTAAGGTTTTAGGGGGGTTCTAACCTTAGAACCCCATCCCCCTGGCCACAGAAGGGCACATGACCCAAGATAGGCCAATCAGAGCTCTTCTCCAGGATTGTTCCCATGAGCAACTTTCTATCTGGTGGTAGAGTCGGAATAAACTATGTAGGTAGGAGTTGCCTGTGGCCATGGGTCTCATCTTGGTGGGAACTCACTTGGAGAGAAGCAAGCCAGTAGATTGAGAGAAGCATAGGCAAGCAATGTCTTGAAGAATCAGCTCTCTTTTGGTTGTAAGTGACAGAACTCAACTTGAAACAGCTTAAGAAAATAGGGTAATTCATTGACTTATTTTACCAAACTGTGGATAGAATTTTGGTATAACTGAGTCACAGAAAGGAACAAAACTGTTGGGACTCAGATTTAACTACTGAGGCCCAGGGAAGTTAGATGAGTTATGCAAATTAGAAAAGAGGAAATGGAAATCACATTTAATGAACACTTACTATACGCCAGACAGTATATTTTATGCTTTATGTACTTTCTTATAAGAAGGTGCTATTTTCTCTGTTTTACTGATCCAAACGGAGGGCACATAACTAATACTGGCAAAGCTGGGATTGAACCCAAGCCTGTCTGGCTCTGAAGCCCCTGATTTATGCCTATAAAAACACCCGAAGTCACCCCGTTAATAAGTAACAAAGCCAGATATCTCAAGCAATGGGCAAGTCCTCTTTCTACTGCATGACGCTGCATGTCCCCAAATCATTAAGGCAAAAGTCTACATGAGTCTTTATAATTACCTATGTGTTAAAATATATTATCCAGCCTTCATCATTTCTTATACTGCAAAAAATACAGTTTGCTCTTTTGTAATCGGCCGTCACCTATTTAAATACTTTCTTGATTAACATGACTACATTTCATACTCCTGGGAAAGGGGCTGGCTGCAAGGGGTGTTGATTTTGAAATGGGAACCTAACTTGCCATTCTCATGTCCTGCCAAATATGATAAAAATGTAACGTCACAAAAAGCTTGATTTGGTACTTCGGCCAAGCATTCAGCAGAATTGCTGTGAGACCGTGTGTTCCTGTCTCGTGTGAACAAGCCAGCTAGAAAGGAAGGATGGAGAAGGAAAGAAAACTCCCAAGGAAGAAACAGGAAAACATGGAAAGTGGAATTCACAGTGGAGGAGGAATGGCCAAAAGAGGCTGTGATCCAAGCAAAACAGCAGCAAGTGAAATAAACAGAGGAGATACGCGTGAAGAGAGGACATCTGGAACAAAGGAAGAGCTGAACAAAACCAAGGGTCATTCTGAAGAAGAAAAATACTAAGCAGTCAAAAGTGTCCCAAAATAGCAAGTATGGAGTCAATCGTTGGTATTCACTAAGAGAGAAGAAAATTCTAAAGAGAAGGTAATGACCAAGTTGTTTGTATGTTGCTTTGAATTGCAATTTTCATTTGGAGAAGAGATCCTGGAAAAGGTAATAGATACTTCAAATGTGCTTAATTTCTCTGTTGCATTTCCCAGCACATGCCACCAGGTGGAGGTGGGAAGTGGGACATGCTTCCAAGAAGTCCTTACAATTGCATTCCGATGACTCCACTAAGTTGATAAAGAAGCTGCAGGAAACCCCACTTGAGTTGTAGAAAGAAGGTCAACCCTGTAAGTTGTGAGTGGGTAGAAAAAAAAATGGAGACTAAAATCTAAGAAAATAAAGTTAGACTCATGAGGAAAAAGTGAAAGGAAATATGGAGAATCATTAAAAATTGAAGGTGAATCTGTAAAGCTGAAAATTGAAACCAAAATGTTTGCAGGGTATGGGGGAAGGAAGAAGCCCGTGGACTGGATCTGGGCCCAGAAAATAGATAGGGGCAGGCCATGCAAGACCCCCAAGGCAGTATTAAGGATTCTAAAGCGTGGCCTAAGATCAGTAGGAAGCCACTACTGATCTCAAGGGAAGGAGAGGGGGGTGGGATGCAGGAGTAACATAATCACATTCATATTTTGGAAAGATTGTTCTAGCTGTAGTGTGGGTGATGAAACAGAAGAGGGCTGGAATAGATGCCACAAGACCGGAGAGAAGGTTTCCTCAAACGTCTGTTAAGAGATGATACCTGCCTGGATAAGGTGATGATAGTGGAGAGAGGTGGAAGATCTTGAGAAATATTTAAGAGAGAAAATAGATAATGCCTCACGATGCCTTAGATACAGAGAGCGGGAGAGAAGGCGGTGAGGATGAAGCATTGACAAGGCATTATTAGAATAGTTTTGTCATCCTGTATTAATCGGGACTCTTTAGGTTGCAAGTGACACAAATGCTAACTCAAATTGGCTTAGACGAAAAGGAAAAGCATTTATTTCTTTAACTGAGAAGTTCAGAGTTACCTGTAAATTCAGGTGCCACTTTATCCGGGGGCTGAAATGATGTTATAGGATCCCACCTCTTCCCAGTTCTTGGTTCTGCTTCACTCTGTGTTGGCTTCGTTCTCAGAACCCATGTGGTGGGAAGGCAACTGTCACAAGTCACATCAGCAAGTCCAATTACAAAGAGAAAGGTTCTCGTTATAGGAGATACCACGGGGCCTTGGATCCATTCTCAATACATCTACATGAAAAGTGATAGAGAGGGACGTGGATGAAGGTCTTTCCCCAAAGGAAATTCAGGGCACCGCTATCAAAGCAGGGGGAAAGCAGAAGCTAGTGGCAAAAAGCAGTAGCCATTCATTCCACATTTCCAATAATGCCACATTGGACTAGACAGATGCTTCTTTCTTTGAAATCACAAATTAATTTATAAACATGCACACATTCC